>NC_057799.1:239162770-239211357 GCF_018294505.1 Triticum aestivum
CTACAAGGTGCTGGGGCTGGCGTGCTTCTTGTCGCTCCCTCTGGGGAGCACTTAAAGTACGTAGTCCAGATGCACTTTGCTCGGGAAGAGGCAACCAACAATACAACAGAGTATGAAGGGCTCCTTGTGGGACTCAGGTCTGCAGGATTGGGAATTAAGAAGATGATCATTCAAGGAGATTCACAACTTATGGTGAGACAAGTCAACAAGGATTATCAAAGCTGATTGATGGAGGCCTACATTGAGGAAGTGAGAAGATTGGAGGAGCGCTTTGACCGACTGCAAACAAAGCACGTACCCCGTGCAGAAAACAGCATAGCTGATCAACTGTCAAAGTGTGCTGCGTAGAAGCTTCCTGTGGAACCAGGGACTTTTGTTCGCCATCTTACTCATCCCTCTGTATCCCCAGTAACAATGGCCCAAAAAAGGAGAAAGTTGGACTCTGGTAAGCCTCTCCCGGTAGAGCCGTCCACTCCAAGCAGAGACCTTGCAGGAAACAAGTCCTCGCCACCTACTGGACCGCACCCTCCAGCCGGGCCTATGGACCCCGTGAACGAGGCATGTGCTCCCGCAGTTGAGGAGGTGCCGCTAGTCCTCGTTGCCGAGCCCCAGGCTCCAACTTGGGCAAGGCATATAGTCCACTTCCCCCAAATCGGAGAGCTTCCCAGCGACCAAGATGAAGCTAAAAGAGTAGCCCGGAGGGCTAGTATGTATCAGTTTGTCAATGACACTCTGTATAGAAGGAGGCCAAACGGTGTGAAATTGAAGTGCATCTACTGGGAAGAAGGAAATGAACTGCTGGCTGAGATACACAAAGGCATGTGCGGCTCCCACATTGGATCAAGGGCCTTAGTTGGGAAAGCATTCGGGCAAGGATTTCTATTGGCCCACAGCCCTCCAAGATGCGGTCGAGCTAGTCACCAAGTGTGAAGCCTACCAGTTCCATTCCAAGAACATCCACCTGCCTGCCCATGCTCTTCAGACGATCCCTCTATCATGGACATTTTCGGTCTGTGGGCTCAATATCCTCGGCCCCTTCCCCGGAGAAATAGGGGGTTTTGAATTCTTGTTCGTTGCTATCGACAAGTTTACAAAGTGGCCGGAAGTGACTGTCATTAGAAAGGTGACTGCTCAATCAACTATCAAGTTCTTGAAAGAATTGGTGTGCCGCTTTGGAGTCCCGACAGGGATCATTATGGATAACGGCACCCAGTTCAAGAGTCGCGCCTTCATGCAATATGTTCATGCCCTCGGATGCAAGATCTCATTTTCCTCTATTGCACATCCCAGAAGCAATAGACAAGCTGAGAGGGCGAAGGCTGAAGTGCTGTGAGGACTCAAGACAAGAACCTTTAATACGCTGCAGAAGCACGACATGGAGTGGATCGATGAGCTGCCGGTAGTCCTTTGGTCCCTCAAAACAACACCAAATCGGGCTACCGGGCAGACTCCCTTCTCCCTGGTCCAAGGGGCAAAAGCAGTTATCCCCACGGAACTTATTTACGGGTCGCCTGGAGTGCTTGCCTACGAAAAAGTAGCACAAGATCAGCACCGGTGTGACGACGCTGTGCTACTTGAGGGGAACCGTCTCCGGGCTGCTACGCGTGCTGCACGCTATCAGCAAGACCTACGTCGCTATCATAACCGCAGGGTTCATGCCCGGTGTTTTGAGGAAGGTGACCTTGTCCTTAGGAGCGTTCAATCCGCCAAAGATACAAACAAGTTGACGCCGAAGTGGGTAGGCCCTTACCGGGAAGTACGAGTCACCAGACCCGGCGCAGTCCATGTGCAGACCGGAGATGGCATTCAATTGCAAAACACATGGAATATTGAGCATCTCCGCAAGTTCTACCTATAAGGCGCGGCTGTCGGGCCCTGCCGGCGGCCACCGTTTTGTACAGGCCTTGCCTCAGTTGCATGTAACCCCTTGTACAAAGCTGGGGCGATGACCCCGTGCAAGAGGAAATAAACGAAGCGCTGCGGGGCCCCAACCAAGTTGCATGCATGCATGAGCTTTCCAATATCAGTGCATAAGCATTTCATGAGCATTTGCATATGCATATGGATAGTATCGCATCTTGCATCAGTCTCATTTGCATGAAGCTGTAGGTTCCTGCCATGAACTTGGCTTCAGCAAGGAGTTGGGAAGATTGCCCCGCACTGTGATCCCCGGCAAGCCAAACAGATAAGTTCTCCCTGTTGTCCATAAAGGGGCTTCAAGAGAGGAACATGGGGAGCCACCACCTCGGAAGCTGTCAGTGTTCTGGGAACGGGGGTACCCAGACTTGCCTACCTGCGGCCCACAGCGTGGCTCCATCGGCGGCCGGGTACGGCCCACCTTCAACATCAACAACTCAAGGCCCTCGCGAGGGGCCAAGCCTCGCGAGGCGAATGACACCAAGACCTCTAGAAGGGGCGGCCTCCCAGGCTGGCTCCTGAGGAGCGGAGATTTCTATGCAAGCCACACCTCGCGAGGTTCGGATGACGTGAGCCATGAAGACCAAGGACATGCGGGCGCTATCGGGCGCAGAGCAGCAGTTTCCACCAAGGCCACTATAAATAGGACCTAGCCACCACCATAGAAAGCAACGGATCATTCAGATCATCCTCTCCCACACCAGCTCAAGAACACACCTCCTAAGGACGTTCTTCCATTGTACTAGTTCATCCTCAGCCCATCGAGGCCAATCCACCACAAAGCAAGAGTAGGATTTTACACCGCAAGGTGGCCCGAACCTGGGTAAACTGTTGTGTCCCGTTTCCTTCCTGTTCGTCGAGCTAGGCCGTGAGATTGGCGAGTAGGTAGACTAGGGAGGTTGAGTTCTTCGCACACACCCCAGAGTTCAAACCTCTCAAGGGTTTGCGGAGCCCGAAATCCGACATTTGGCATGCCAGGTAGGGGTGTGTCAAAGATCCGCCTCTCCATCCGTTGCGCTCTGCCGTTCGGCTCTCATGGCAGGCGTTGCTCCATCGACCTGACCGACTATTGCTTTCGGGAGGGCCGCGGTCCTCCGAGCATTCACCCCCGCCCTGAGGTAGGTGCAGTGGCCACCCAAGTTCAGGTCGGAGCTGCCGCCACAATACGACGGCGCGGCGGACCCGACAGGTTTTCTTCGAGCATAGGAGGAGGCCGTTTTGGTGGCCGGCAGTGATGACAAGGTCATGGCTAACTGGCTTCCCATGGCCCTCGCGGGCGCGCCGCGCGCCTGGCTTCTCAGCTTGCCGGAGTCTTCACCGGCCTCCTGGGAGGAGCTACGCGGCCTCTTCATCATGCGCTTTGCGGCGCCGGCGCCCCACACTGTCGCAGGCCTCCTCAGCGGCTCGCAGGTGCCGCCCTCCGACCGCCACATAAACCAATTATTTCATCAGGTGGGCGCCGCCCACGTGCAGCGGGGAGCTCCTCCGGGGAAAACTCGTTTATTTCCACTAAAGTGGCATCCCACCTCTGCATGGACATATACATGCACAGGTTCCCGAGAAGGTTCATCTTTTTCATTAATATGCTGGTAATACAAGTACAAGCATTACAGGACACAAACATGGACTTGAGAGAATACATTATTTGAATTATAATTTGGCAAGTGCCTACAGATTTAAGATAGAAAAAACATAAGTGCTCCATAAACTCCTATCCCTGTCCCTCTTGTCCCAGGTAGTGCGGTGGGAAGAGAAGAGGGTGGGACGCGCACCGGCACAATGCCACCCCGATCCCGTTAGGGCCTGCTAAACACAGCCTGACAAGATCGGGAGTCGCGAGGCTACGAAGGAGTAAGACAGAAGGAGCACCATAGCGCCACCCTGGTCACCATTTCCAGGACCAGTTGGAAGACCACTGGAGGAAGCGGAAGCGCCAGAAGGGCTAGCCTTTCCCCGACAACTGGGAAAACAATGATGACAGCGCTGGGGAAAGGGGGGAAGAGTCAGATAGATGGGCAGCAGGTCGCCAGTACGAGACGAATGCCTTGATGCAGTCGTGCTCCTACTGGACAACCCACCTCCCGTCTTCTCCTTCTCCCCTGGCTTCATATTCGTCAACACCACTCCAGGGGAAAGCCAAGGCTCTAGCCCAACACCTTACACGGGGAGACGGCGATCGACCAAGACAGCCAGGGGGCTCGAGGCACTCCGCTCCCCACCTTGGCAGGCAGGAAGGCGCGCCTCTCGTCGACATCAGCCCCAAGACATCTGGGAGGGGTGGTGCTGGGATTACCAATGATCTCCAGACCTGCCTCCCGAGCGAGCCCCGGAGAGTCCAAGAGATTCACCACATCAAGGACCAAGCTCACTCCCCGGGCACCAGCACCAACATCTGGCAACACCAGCCTCAACCAAGAGCCGGGGGCTGGGCCCAGGCTCTTCTCTTCGACATCACCAGCAAGAAGCAGAAAACTGGGGAGGGGTGTGCAAGGATGGATGGCTCCAACCTCCCTTCGCCCCTCCTTTAATAGGCAGGCCAGGGAGAGGAGCCGCTCCCTCAACGAGCGGCCACCATCCTCCTCTACCAATTCAAGAAGGCTAGACCCTTGCCTTGATGCTCTCCCGTGCCATGCGCCTCCGTTACCTAGCCCGGGCGATGCATGCCGCATACGTGCCTGAGGATAAGGCCATGGTGGGAAGAGTGAATTGGCAGTTTCTATCCCATGCGTTAAAGTCATTCATGTGCCATTACAAGGGCGGCCCCACCACCATTGGCTTTACACGACGCGCGGGGAAATCGGAAACTGGCCCAAGCTCAAGATAAATGAAGAAGCAAAGAAGACCTCAAGAGACCAGCCTCTTCAGCAACCCCACATGTGCACTTATTAGGCCCTACCCCGACGATGCTCGGCAGCGTGTTCGGGGCAGGCCCTAGGGCTTCTGTCGGTCCAACAAACCTACGTCCGTTGCCTAGACTGTGCACAGGCACGGGAACAAGATTACAACACCATGCCATGCCAGAGTACAAGAGAGCAAGATCATCAAAGGACCAACATACAGATCAAGAGGACCAAGATCAAGCCTGAGAAACAAGACACCACCAGGAGAAAAGCCTCCCTTGCCGGGAAGGCGAGCTCGACAAGGGTGGGGTCACCCCCGGAAGAAGGTGTCCAAGACGTCGCGACTGCGCCTAACGTGGCTCACGGAGGCAACGCCACCTCACCCAACCACTTCGCCACGACCCACGTCGTCTATCAGTGCGGTGTCAAGCCGCAAGGTGACTGAGTGGCAGCCATTTGCCACATGGCGGGATCTTCCTACAAGAAATGCCTACATATGACACCCATTCTGCAACGTGTCAAGCAAGCAGGCGTGGAGCTGCCGATATAGCCCGGCAAGGCTTGCCGGGCAACCATTGACGAGACGTTAAGCGGTGCATTTAATGCGCCCTGTTGGCCAGCAGAGTTAGGTATGATAGCACTGTTTGCTATCTTATCAATGCATAATGACTAATTTCCCACTGTGGTGACCCCTTGATTTGTAAAAGGAGGCCCATGGCAACCGTAGAAAGTGTTAGAAAGTTAGACAACGCGCCCACCCATACGCGCGTAGCCACTATCACCCTGAGGCAACCCCTGCCGAGCAGTGTACCACGCCTTGCCATCATTCTTCCACTATCAATTCACCAAAGAAGGAGTAGGGTTTTACGCCTCACGGCGGCCCAAACCTGGGTAAAATTGCATGTGTGATGCGACGTCCCCCCTGCCGAACCAGCAAGGGGCCTTTGGTCCCATAGGTGGCCGTGGTTTCCCATGATAAGGGTCCATATTTGAATTCAAGAGTCGCTGCCCTGGCTATGTCATGTGGCTCTATTGTATAACCACTCCTTCTGCCCGACTTTGGCAGTGTCCATGAATGTGCCCTCTGGCCACTGAACCCGCACGAGCTTGCTGGTCATCGCCCCCTGTAGTCCGCCTGCTAGGCATCGATGATCTTCGGCTTGAGGTTGAAGAACTTCGACCACAAGCCGAAGTGTGGCTGGACCCACAAGAAGGCCTCACAGATGACCACTACTAGGGAAAACTTATACATAGAGGTGTAGCAGTAGCGCTGGTTAGATTGGAGCCCTGCTGCTACTTAGTAGCAGCTCGTGCCAATAAAGCCCGCTATAGCTACGGTTGTAGCAGTAGCGCGTCTGCACATAAACGCGCTACTACTATAATTCCCACACTTTTGCCGGTAGGCTAGGGATAGTAGTAGCGCAGCTGCGAAAAGCACGCTACCGCTAAGTGCCTTGTAGTAGCGTGTTTCCTGTATAGAGCGCTACTGCTAAAAAAGAAAATAAAATGGAAAAGATGTAGAAAAGTAAATGAAAATGAAAGAAGTGAAAAAAGGAGAAATGAAAAAAATAATATAAAAAGATAAACAAAAGAAAAAGAAAAATAAAGAAGAAAGGCATAGCAGTAGCGCTTGTTGCCGCAAAGCGCTGTAGTTACTATAGCAGTAGCTCATTTCAAAGGCCCGTGCTATAGCTACATTCCTTAGATAAAAAGAAAAGAAAAAGGGAAATAAATAACTACTTCCTATAGTCGTAGCGCGTTTTCGTAGAGAGCGCTATAGCTAACTTAGCTATAGCACTTTCCCGGACAAGCGCTACCACTATGTTTGACTTAACTGGCCCGCTTGGTTCCCCCAGCCACTTCCCCCAAATCCCCACTCACCTCTGCTATCGACGCCGCCGTCGCCCTACATCGTCGTCGCCCTCCGCACGCCGTCTGTTGCCGTCCGTGGCCGTCTGCTGCCCGCCCTCGCCGCGCACCTGAGCCCCGACGCCGCCCTCGCCCCGTTCCCCCTCCCTCCGCTGCTTTGCCTCCTTCTGCTCCCTAACTCTGCCGGTGCCCGAGGTGAGCATGCCTCCGTACATGTCCTCCTCCTCCTCCTCCCCTACCTCTGCCTAGCTAGGGTTCCTAGGGTTCATCAAATTTTAGGGTTCATCAAAATTAGCTAGCGTTCATCAAATTAGTTAGGGTTCATCAAATTAGCTAGTACTTGTAGATGCTTAAGTTGTTGTATAGTTCTTGTGCACCCAATGTAGTTAACTAAATATAAATTTTAGTACAAATTTGTATATGCTTAAGTAGTTAACTAAATATAATTTTTAGGACAAATTTGTATATGCTTAAGTAGTTAACTAAATATAATTTTTAGGACAAACTTGTAGATGCTTAAGTACTAGGGCAGTAGGGTACGGTTAGGGCAGTAGGTTTAACTAGAAATGTTAGGGCACTAGTGTTTAATGTTAATTAGGGCAGTAGGGTTTCATTTAGAGAAAAAATCAATATAAAAAATATAAATTTCTATTAGTGCTACAAGTCCAGTAGGTTCTTAATTTTTACTGATTTTTTATTAAGACATAAATTTAGGACATAAATTGAATTGAGTTCTAGGGTTCATAATTTGAAATTTAGGACAGAAATTGATTTCTAGGGTTCAAAATTTATATTAGAACATAATTTTTATTAGGACAACAATTTAGGACGTCAATATGTAAAGGTTCTAGGTTTCTAGGGTTCCTCCATCTATATTTGATTTTTGAATTGGTCATGTTATATGCATGAGCATGAGATTTGTGTAGATTTTCTTGAAGTGTCAAACACTAGGAGATGCAAATTTGAAGTGGTCATGTTATATGCAAATTCCTCAATAGTGTTTGCTCATGTTTATCTACTGTTGTAGTTGCTCATGTACATGTTCTTAAGTGGTCCTGTTATATGCAACATAGAAGTGGTTCGATTGTGCCCAAGTGGCCTTTTGTTGTTTCCAGGGAATGAAGCCGAATCGCCTATGTTTTGCCGGAATGTTGATTCATTTCCGTTCCGGCAAATTTCTGGTGCTCGATTTGTCCACTTTTTAGCAAAGGCCGTGCCGAAACTTTTCGTGAATTTTGGCATGACTTGTGATACAAACTAGGACATATCGAGTGCCCGGGATTTGCCGCACCGGGACGGAATCAACGTTCCTGCAAAACATAGGCCTTTTTTATGTCATTATTCATTTTATTAGCTCTATAATTAATTGACTAGATTTAACCGTAGGAAACATGGCTAGCAACGATGAAGGACGGGGTTCTGGTGATTGCAACGTCTACGAGCTGGCATACGCTTATTTGAACCTTCTCGACGAGCAACGGTTGTTGCAGGACCCAACTGTCACTTCCGAGACCGACATCGAAACCGGCGCCGAGACTGGCGTTGAGACCCAGGCCGGCACCGGGACTGGCGAAGCCGGTATAGAACCAAAAACGAAGAGGAGACGTCGACGTGCAAACCAGCACATCACTACTAGACTGGTGGTCACGGAGGTGGACGACGACAATTTTGAGCCAAAAGAGCCTATGGAAGCATGCGCGTGCTACAACAATCAAATAGGCTGCATCGTACAGACAACCCCCACCATCAACGATGAGAAACTAAAGAAGAGAGAAAATATGAAGCACTCCGTCCTAACGAAGTTGCACCAGGTATTCTTGTTCCCGGGCCGGGATGAGAAGAAATATACTGATCCAGATAAAGACCCGACAATGAAGAAGATAAAAAGACGCGCCATGAGCAAGTTTAGCGACGCGTTGTCCACCTGGAAAGTAAGGGTGAAAGCTAGGATCATCGACAAAAAGGAACCCTACTCCGAGATTGTAAAGGATAATCTGACAATTACGGAAGAGCAGTTTGAAATATTCAAGGAGGCTTGCGTTGCTGAAGTTGCCAAAGAAAAGTAGAAGTACATAAAGGGGCTTCAAGAGAGGAACATGGGGAGCCACCACCTCGGAAGCTGTCAGTGTTCTAGGAACGGGGGTACCCAGACTTGCCTACCTGCGGCCCACAGCGTGGCTCCATCGGCGGCCGGGTACGGCCCACCTTCAACATCAACAACTCAAGGCCCTCGCGAGGGGCCAAGCCTCGCGAGGCGAATGACACCAAGACCTCTAGAAGGGGCGGCCTCCCAGGCTGGCTCCTGAGGAGCGGAGATTTCTATGCAAGCCACACCTCGCGAGGTTCGGATGACGTGAGCCATGAAGACCAAGGACATGCGGGCGCTATCGGGCGCAGAGCAGCAGTTTCCACCAAGGCCACTATAAATAGGACCTAGCCACCACCATAGAAAGCGACGGATCATTCAGATCATCCTCTCCCACACCAGCTCAAGAACACACCTCCTAAGGACGTTCTTCCATTGTACTAGTTCATCCTCAGCCCATCGAGGCCAATCCACCACAAAGCAAGAGTAGGATTTTACACCGCAAGGTGGCCCGAACCTGGGTAAACTGTTGTGTCCCGTTTCCTTCCTGTTCGTCGAGCTAGGCCGTGAGATTGGCGAGTAGGTAGACTAGGGAGGTTGAGTTCTTCGCACACACCCCAGAGTTCAAACCTCTCAAGGGTTTGCGGAGCCCGAAATCCGACATTTGGCATGCCAGGTAGGGGTGTGTCAAAGATCCGCCTCTCCATCCGTTGCGCTCTGCCGTTCGGCTCTCATGGCAGGCGTTGCTCCATCGACCTGACCGACTATTGCTTTCGGGAGGGCCGCGGTCCTCCGAGCATTCACCCCCGCCCTGAGGTAGGTGCAGTGGCCACCCAAGTTCAGGTCGGAGCTGCCGCCACAATACGACGGCGCGGCGGACCCGACAGGTTTTCTTCGAGCATAGGAGGAGGCCGTTTTGGTGGCCGGCAGTGATGACAAGGTCATGGCTAACTGGCTTCCCATGGCCCTCGCGGGCGCGCCGCGCGCCTGGCTTCTCAGCTTGCCGGAGTCTTCACCGGCCTCCTGGGAGGAGCTACGCGGCCTCTTCATCATGCGCTTTGCGGCGCCGGCGCCCCACACTGTCGCAGGCCTCCTCAGCGGCTCGCAGGTGCCGCCCTCCGACCGCCACATAAACCAATTATTTCATCAGGTGGGCGGCGCCTATGGCCGACCTCACCTTCGACGCGGGGGACCACCCCGCGAGAACCTCAGGTGCCTGTCGGTGTTCTGGAAATAGGGGTACCCTGACTTGCCCGCCTGTGGCCCACGGTGTGGCTCCATCGACGGCCTAGTATGGCCCAGCTTCAGAAACAACAACTCAAGACCCTCACGAGGGGCCAAGCCTTGTGAGGCGGACGACACCAAGACCTTCAGCAGGAGCGGCCTCCTCGGGCTGGCTCCTGAGGAGCGGAGATCTCTATGGAAGCCTCGCGTCGCAATGTTCAGATGATGTGAGCCGTGACGACCAAGGCTAGGCATGCGCCAGCAGGCACAGTGCAGCAATTTCCTCTTAGTTGCTAAAGAGGCAAGCGCAGGCATGGTGTCCCGAGGAATCAGTTAAAGGTTTCCATTCACATGCAATAAGACCAAGACCGCCAGGATGGCAAGACGGAGGTCATCACCGAGCCCACCACGGCGTCACGACCAGAGGCTTTTGCAGGCGAAGACTTCTTTTGTCAGGATAGCACGTACTAGTTGTCTCCCTTCGAATTTGGCCGTTGTGGGATCCCTTCCCGCCTACATTTGGGAAGAGGACCAAGACCACTATAAATAGGACTTAGCCACCACCATAGTGGGGGGACGAAAATCTGGGACGGAAACAGAGGGACGACCCGACGGATCATTCAGATCATCCTCACACTCGCCAGCTCACTCGAGCCCAAGAACATCTCTCCTGCCGAGGCTGTTTGCCAATGTACTAGTTCATCCTCAGCCCCTCGAGGCCAATCCACCACAAAGCAGCAGTAGGGTTTTACACCGCAAGGTGGCCCGAACCTGGGTAAACTGCTGTGTCTCTTTTCCATTCAGTTTGTCGAGCTAGGCTATGAGATTAGCGAGAAAGCGGACTGGGGAGGACGAGTTCTTCCCACGCACCCCAAAGTTTGAACCTCTCAAGGGTTTGCAGAACCCAAAATCCGACGCTCTTCCGCCTCTCAAGGGGTGTGATTGAGCCTCTCTTCCGCCTCTCAAGGGGTGCGTCCGAGCTCGACGAACGTCTCAAGGGGTGCGTCTGAGCCTCTCTTCGGCCGGTCGATCCGCCACCACTCCACTGTTTCCATGGCTGACGCTCGTCGAGCAGGTGCTGAGCATAGGGCCGCCCTCGCCGCCTGCGTCGCTCAGACAGTGCCGGCGGGTGACGGCTGCCCTCGCCATCCCCCGTCTCCAGTGGCGAATGCCACCACCGGCCCCGCGGGGCATGAGAATCAAGCTTCGTCGCTGCACCCTTCTGTGCGGTGGATGGGCGCACCGCCACCCCGTCGCTGGCTTCGGCTGGTTCGTCGTCTCATGATCGTCGCGGGCCGGAGAACGCGTAGGCTGCGTTGGTCATGGTGTGCGAGCTCCTGCGCTACCGCCCCATCGACGACCTCTACAAAGACTGGCTGGACCGCATCGCTGAGCTTGTCGACACCACCGGGGACTCTCCTGCACCGTCTTGCTCGCTGCCTCACCTGCCGCCTGCCGCGGGTGACGTGGCCCATGGAGCACCTCCTCCACCTCCCTGTAAAGACGTCATCCTCGGGGCAAGGTGCGAGGCCCCGCGGTGCGACCGGCCGCACAGGGCGCCGGCGCGTGAAGAGGAAAGCTGCCAAGAGGTGCAGCGGCCACAAGAAGATGCTCGTGCACTCCCAGCACCGCCATGTCATGACCGCGTGCCGCCTGTGGTAGTGGCACGTGAGCGCCAAGATCAGGCCCCACCTCCATGACAGGCTCCCGTGACCACAGCAGGCTATCGCACCTTCACTCCGGAGCCACGAAGCGTCGTTTGGCCGGGGAAGTTCAAGCCCGACCTGCCTCCACGCTACGACGGCACCCCCAACCCTGCCGAGTTCTTGCAGCTCTAGAGCTGAGCATCGAGGCAGCTAACGGCGATGAGAAGGTTATGGCATATTGGTTTCCCATGGCTCTCAAAGATGATGCGCACTCGTGGCTCCTGAACCTGCCTATGGGGTCGATCTCTTCCTGGGACGAAATGCGAGAGTGTTTCGTCGCCAACTTCCAGGGCACTCGCGACTGCCCACCGGCTACTGTGACCTGCGGCGCATCAACCAGCAGCCAGGAGAGACCTTGCAGAAGTACATCCAGCACTTCAACAGTGTCCGCCTCAAGATCCTCAGGGTGTCGGACGAGGCCATCATCTCGGCGTTCACTGATGGCATCCGAGACGTCAAGATGAAGGAGGAGCTCTCCATACACGAGGACCTGTGCATGGCTCTGGAGATGTTCAACATGGCAACCAAGTGTGCAAGAGCTAAGGAAGGTCGCCTGTCCCTCCTGGAGCTCCTAGGGGCTGACCCAGTAGACAAGAAGGACTAAGCCAAGGATGTGAAGCGCAAGGGACCGGCCGTGCTCGCGGCCGAACCAGAGATGAAGCGCGGCTGCGACAACCCAGAGTCATCCAAGGGAAGCCGCCCGTTCTGTGTCTTCCACAACGTGCACAGCCACAACACCAATGACTGCCTAGAGCTCAGGGCCATCCGCGACGGGCGCCTCGGTCGTCGTCCCGAGCACGGCGATCGAGGCTATGGCCGCGGAGGAGGCCAAGGTGGACGACGCTGGGACGACCGTGACCGCCGCCAAGAGTGGCGCCATCAGCCTTGTGAGAACCGTTGGCAGGGCAAGCCTTGCGAGAGCCCCTGAAGGGACTAGCCTCATGAGGACCGTCTTCAAGGCAATGCTGGCCGTCCTTCGCTGCCGCCACCACCAAGAAGGAATGACGACCACCACCCAGATGAGGGGGCTGGGGGCTTCTAGGAGCCTCGTGCCATTGCTTTTCATCCTAGGCGGTGCTCCGGCCCCTGCCTCTCGTTGAATCTTCAAGCAGTTTGCCTGTGAGATGAACGCGGCCTCCCCAAGCTCGAGGCAACGCGTCCGCTCAGGTGGTCTAAGTGCATCATCACCTTCAGCTCATCCAACGAGCTCAAGTGCGCGGCAACTACCGATGCTCTCCCGATGCTCTGCTCGCCTACCATCAACAACGTGCTCATCACCAAGACTCTCATCGATGGCGGTGCGGGGCTCAACGTTCTCTCCATCGAGATGTTCGACCGACTCCAGGTCCCCTATGACCTGCTGCAACCTACGAAGCCTTTCCTAGGAGTGACCGATGGCTCCACCACCCGGATAGGGCAGATCCGCCTCCCTGTCACCTTCGGCAAGCGCGACAACTACCACATCGAGCTCATCGACTTCGACGTTGCCCACATTCACCTCCCATACAACGCCATCCTTGGGTATCCGGCCCTGGCCAAGTTCATGGCAGTGACTCATCATGGTTACAATGTCCTCAAGATGCTAGGGAACTGTGGTGTCATCACACTCGGCTGCGAGGAGAAGGATGCGGTGTGCTCTCTCAAGCGCGCCTACCAGGCTGCGGTGGTCGAGAACCCAGACCACGAAGGCCCCGTCTACCCTCCTGAGGCTGTCCCCAAGAAGAAGAAGCAGCTGCTCCGCCAAGGACCTCAGGAGGGCGGGGTGTCCAGCATCACCACCTCAGGACCTGCGCCCATTGACGGGGCGCCTCCCTCTCTTGCATAGAAAGGAGCACCCGGTACCCCTCTCAGGCTGGGCTCGGGGGCTCTCCTCTGGAGGGCCTTTGACCTAGCCAACATCACGAGGGAGGCACTCGGGCACCATGTGGAGGCGTACTTCAACACACGCTTCTACCAGGAGGGCGCAAGGCGCGATGTGCCAAGTGCTCAGGAGTTCATCACCAAGGCAATCGAGGAGCTTCATGAGGCAAGAGCTATGCGAGGCAACCGTCACCCGCCAACCGGTGTGGCTCCTTGTCCCAGCAAGGATAGCGAGCTGCGCGTCTGCATCGACATCTCAAGGCTCAACAGGGCCACGTCTCGGGTGCTCTTCTGGCCGTCCCGCGTTGGCCGATCCGAGGGACCCCCTCATAGCTACGTTCGTATCACGCCCAATATGCGATCCTATCCGAGAGGAACTTGAATGTCCCACCAAGGATAGAGCCACATATTGAAACGCTTTTGCAAGGTGTATATCATTACATCATACCATTACATAATAGCTGCGGATACTTACAAAGGCATACAAGTGCCACACCAATACATCAAACTTCATACATGAGAACAAAATCCGACTACGGATGAAACACAAATAGAAACTCAAACAACATCACCCTGCTAACCCAGGATGCCGACCAGGAACCTATCCCCTGAGCGAAGAAGCTGAAGAAGGACTCCAAAACAAGTAAACATCACTCTCACGTCATGATCATCGCATTACCTGTACCTGCAATTGTTTTTGTAGTAATCTATGAGCCACGAGGACTCAGCAATCCCATTACCATGGGTATCAAGACTAGCAAAGCTTAATGGGTTGGAAAGGGTAAGTGGTGAGGTTGCAGCAGTGGCTAAGCAAGGTATGGTGGCTAACTTACGAGTACAAGAATAAGATGAAAAACTACGCAAACGTTCACAAACTAGTATTGATCAATATGTGATCCTGAACTACTTACATTCAAACATAAGCCAACCGTGTTATCCTCTCGAACTTCCCCGAAAGGAGACTGTCACAGTTACGCACGCGGTTGGTGTATTTTAATTGAGTTTACTTCAAGTTCACTACAACCGTATATTAACAAATTCCCATCTGCCACATAACCGCGGGCACGGCTCTCGAAAGTTTAAACCTTGCAGGGGTGTCCCAACTGAGCCTATGACAAGCTCACGATCCGCAGAGACAATCCTCCAGCGTGGGACCCTTCGATCAGACTCGGAATCCCGGTACACAAGACATTTCGATAAAGGTAAAACAAATCCAGCAAGACCTCCCGGTGTGCCGTCACCCGGATAGTAGCCGCGTGTATCTCGTCTCAGGCCATGTCGGGATGGGACATCCTACGAGTAAAACCAGATCCTCGAGTTTCATCGTGGTGGCCCCACAGTCTACCTGTTTGGGACCAACACCAACAGCACTGGCCCCCCTGTATTATGTTAAATTACTCCTCGGGTAGCGCTAACTCCCTATGCATCAAATTTAATATCAGGTTTAGTTATTATGTTGAGCAAATGGTAAAACCAATGTTGGGCCTTGTTGGAAGAGTTTTATTCAAAGCGAACTATCAAGAGGGCCCCATAAACCCTCACCATGTTAGGGACGCAAAATCTAGGAACATAACACCGGTATGATGGAAACTAGGGTGGCAAGAGTGGAACAAAACACGAGGCAAAAGGCCGAGCCTTCCACCCTTTACCACGTATATAGATGCATTAATTAAATAAGAGATATTGTGATATCCCATGATATCCATGTCCCAACATGGAACAACCTGAAACTGCACCTGCAACTAGCAACACTATAAGAGGGGCCGAGCAAAGCAGTAACATAGCCAAACAACGGTTTTCTAGGATGGTGGAAAAGGTTAGAGGCTGACATGGCAATTTGGGAGGCTAGAGAAACAAGTGGTTGGTAGCGCGACATAGCGATAGCATTAAGACAACTAGCATAGCAATGATAGTAGTGAGATCCAAGGTGATGATCATCTTGCCTGAAATCCCCCTAGGAAGAAGACGAGTCCATGAAGAAGACGAACCAACGTAGACGAACCCAGCGTAGTGCAACGAATCCTCACGATTGCAACGAAACAAGAACTGTCGAGAAGAAGCACAACCGGAAAGAAGCAAACATCATGGTAAACAACCATCACATAAACATGGCATGATGCATGTCCAGCTTAATGAGTCATGGCATGGCAAAGTGCAACAAACAATACTACAAGTTAAGTGGAGCTCAATATGCAATGGGTTGCGTATTGACGAAACACCACAACAATTATTTAGTTCATTCTTGTTTAGCTACTCATCAATATTAAATGTTGGTTAACATGGCAAGAGGTGAAGCATAATTAAACTACCTATCAAGGCAAGTTTAAATGAGGCCAGAAATAACAAACAACAATTCATGAAAATGCCATGCATATTTCAAAGTTGGTACCGTTCTGACTAAAACACGATCTTAATGTTGTTAAACAAGGAAATAAACTGCACCAACTTAATCTATGCATTTTTTAGACAAGTTACATATACTGTTTATTTAATTTAGAGATACGGTTATTCAGTTATGAAATAAACCATTTTAGCATATCATTTAAGGAAATTAATACAAACAACAAGTTTAAACATTTTAACATGGATGAAAGTTGTGGATTATGAAAGTACAGGAAAAACTAAGCATTTTACATGTATGACAAGATCTATTTGGATGCATGGATATTTAGATATTCACAATACAAAACTGTGGCATTTCCTGTAAATATGCATGCACTGGAAAATGCTAAAATACACAGAGTGGGAAAAATATACACGGGCCGGATTGCAGCGCAGTGCAGCGGCCCATTGGAGAATGAGGCCAAAGTGGGTGGGTGTGCAGAGAAAAGAAAAATAAACAGGGCAAGTTTAAACATTTTAACATGGATGAAAGTTGGAGATTATGAAAGTACATGAAAAACTGAGCATTTTACATATATGACATGATCTATTTGGATGCATGGATATTTAGATATTCATAATACAAAGCAGTGGCATTTCCTGTAAATATGCATGCACTGGAAAATGCTAAAATACACAGAATGGGAAGAAATATACACGGGCCGGATTGCATCGCAGTGCAGCGACCCAGAGGAGAATGAGGCCTAAGTGGGTGGGCCGGATTGCAGTGCAGTAAAGTGACCCAGAGGAGAATGAGGCCTAAGCGGGTAGGCCGGAGTGCAGCGCAGTGCAGCGACCCAGAGGAGAATGAGGCCTAAGCGGGTGGGCCGGACTGCAGCGCAGTGCAGCGACCCAGAGGAGAATGAGGCCTAAGCGGGTGGGCCGGACTGCAGCGCAGTGCAGCGACCCAGAGGAGAATGAGGCCTAAGTGGGTGGGCCGGACTGCAGCGCAGTGCAGCGACCCAGAGGAGAATGAGGCCTAAGTGGGTGGGCCGGATTGCAGCGCAGTGCAGCGACCTAGAGGAGAATGAGGCCTAAGTGGGTGGGTGTGCAGAAAAAAGAAAAATAAACAGGGCAGAAGAAATAGGGGCACCTGGGATTCGAACCCCAGATCTCGAGGATGCAAACGAGCGGCTAACCACTATGCTGGCTGCTTGTCACTGAAACAAAATGGATACTAGCACCTCTTGAACTGTTCCAGAAAGGTCCGAGATTGGAGCCATGGATGCTTGCGATGGTTGTCAGCAATGCAGGTGGACAGAGCAATGACAACCATAGCTGAAAAGGGCCGGCGGGGATGCGGAAGACGGTGGGGTGCAGCTAAAGAATGCGCGCGTCCAGTGGCTCGACCTCGAGCACGCGGTCGACTCGGGCAGGACACGGCGGATGACGACAGCAGCTTGGCGGCCACGGGTGAGAAGCAAGACAACCAGCGGGCTGTAGGCGATGCGCTATGTGTGTTGCGAGGCGTGTGCGGGAGTTGCAGGCGCAAGTGCAAGCAGGGGGCGGCCGTGTGCATGGAGCTGGAGCTCCTTGGCCCTGGCGACACTCGGCAAGGCAGCGAGCAAGCAGGGTGCGCGTGCAGAAAGAGGCATGTGTGGATGCATAGGTGGGGTGGCTGGGCGTGCGTTGATGCCAAGCCTCGCTGGACATGGGTCAAATGGCTACGGCCATGGCTGCCAACTGGAACGGAGACAACATGCATGGATGCGTGCAGTGCGGAGCGAGCGTGGAGGTTGTGTGTGTGCGATCACCGAGCAGAAGCAGCGACACGAGCACGAGCTTGAACTCGAGATCGCCCATGGCGGACGAACTCAGGGCGCGATGATCGGCGACTACGACGACGGAATCAAAGCGGGAGAGGGGCTGAAGGAGCAGCTGCTCACCAGGGGCTCGAGGGATACGACGAGGAGGCCGGGAGATGAAGGAGAGGGCAACGACGAGCTACTGGTCGGGCGACGTCCATAGGTCTGAGAAGCAGAAGAAGCAGGGGAAGAAGGCGTTGATGGACTTGGCGTCTCCGGCCTTGGATCGCGGCGGGAACGGCGTCGTGGAAAAAGACGAAAACGGCTATGGCGAGGATCAAGCCGCGGCCATGGCGTGGGCATTGGCTAGAGTGGCGTGGGCGTGGGACGAGGGTTGGATCTCACATTGGCGGAGGCGGCAGGGAGAAGAGGAGGGCGAGGGAAACCCTAGGGGAGCTGCAGGCGGTTTTATAGGAGGGCTTGGAGGTGTGAAGGAGTCGTGGTGAAACCACGGTGGCCATGTGCTTCCCCTAGTTTTCACCGTGAGAGACAGAGAGGGAGGAAGAAGAAAAGGAGGGAGACGGGTCGCTGGCAGGTGGGGTCGGTGGGGTGATCAGCTGGCGATGGGGGGATTTTTACTAGGGAGGTGATCGCTGGGCTGCGACTGGAGCAAGGAAGGCCCAGGTGGGCTGGATTCTCTCTTCTTCCTTCTCTTATCTTCTACTTTCCATTATAATCAACAGATTTCAGAACAGGAAAAGAAGGGGGAGCTAGAAAGAGAATTTGGAAGATATAATGATATCCTTAGGCTCCTGGTGACATGTACTATTTGAATAAATTGGTTTGGGTGTTTTTTTAGAGGTAGAAAAATAAACCAAGTTTGAATTAAATTCAAACTTGAGTCATTTTTGAACCCAACCAAATCATCTTCAAATGAGCTGAAACTTGACAGAAAGGTTAAACGAAACGTGTTGGATTTATAGGGAAAGTGAAGATTATTTGAGGCAAGAAACATGCCACTCGAGTAAATGGCTAGAATTTGGAAGAAGGGAAGAAGGAGATGGGGTTTGCTTGGAGATGGATTGACTTGAAGGGTGAAGATGCCAACAGCAATGGAGATGAAGAGAAAGAGATCACACCATGACATAGACAAATAAAATGCACAAGCAACAACAAGCAAGATGATCATGATGCAACGCAAATAAAATGACAAGAGGCGCAACAAAATCATGAAGCATATAACAAAGCAAGATGATCATGGTTGGCGCAGTGCAATATAAGAAAAGATGAACATGATGCAAGAAGCAAAAATGACAAAGCACTCAACATGAACATGGCAACAAACAAATGAAACACACGGTAACAACTAAAATAAAAGGAAGGCATCTGGAGCGACGGTCTCGGGGCGTCACAACAGTCCTCCACTAACGGAAGGTCTCGTCCTGAGATCTTAGGAACGAGACGGAAGAAAAGAGGATGAGGTGAAATAAGAACACAAGAGAGAAGATGAACAAAGTCGAGAGCACTCGGGTAGAAAAGAGGAATGGCGATTATGACGAGAATGAGAAGCTCAAGGAATAAGATAGACTCCGAAACCACTCCAGTTAGAAGAAGGTAGAAAAGGAATAAGAACGAAAGAATTCAGATAGCGTCCGAGTAGAAAAAGGAAAGCAGAGATTGACAAGAAAAAAAAGGACTTCAAAAGAGGACTTGATACTCCAGTAAAATGGATATGCAAGGATTCAACTAGATGGTGGGAGAAAAGAGCAACATCACGCTGCCTCCGGAACGGAAGAATAAAAGGTAACTCATTGAAAGGAAAAGAAAAGGAGGAACAAAAGACAACTTCCACCATAATTGAATTGAGAAGCATCCTTGCAAGGAAGGATTGAACAGAGTTGTTGGAAATTAAACAACGAAAATAATAAACTTGTTTTGGGCTTATGGAAAAACATCTCAAATTTATGAGGTGATAACCGGCCACAAACGGAGATGATTTCTTACTTGAGACGAGAGAAAAGATGCGAAACCATGAAGAAGAGTTGCACTTTGAAATGCAAGAGGAGGGATACATGAGCTCCAACAAGAATCTTGACGGACTTGAAGAATGAATTTAATCCTTAATGAACCATCGTGAAGAACTCCGGTAACAAAAGGATTATGAGATAGAATTGAAGGATGAAAATAATAAGATTAAAGCCTTGTGATGATTTAGATGGAGCTTCACAACGAGAGAAGCTAGAAAACTTGGAACTCCGGATAAGAAAAGATGAACAACTTAGAACCGAGATATTGCTCATCATGAACAATCACTGAAGGAAGGAATTGCTTCACCACGATGAAGTAGAATAAGAATTATGTTATGCTTATCCTCCACCAGTTAAATTGATGAGAAGCAATGTATTGCATACAACTTATTCGCGTTGGAAAAGATTAAGGGGAGATATAGCACAAAAATTGGGAAGGTCTTCATGAACTACCGGTAGGATTTGGAAAGAACGAATTAATTGATATGATAACAAAGGAAAAGGAATCTTGAACGAACCAACGTGAGAATTTGAAAATGAATGAAGACAGAGAATTCCTTGCCGGGAAGAATTAGAAAAGCACGAATGATAGCTGGAACGTGAGGATGAAGAATTATTCTGGAATGATGTTCTTCCGTGAAACGAAACGGAAAACAACTCCTGACAGACTCCAGATGGGTAAGAAAAGAATTTTTGACAAATTCAATAATTCGAGAGGATAACATGAAGCTAGAACCATGAATCTTCGAGAGAACGGATGAAATTTAGAGGAAAACTCTTCTTCGGTCTTCAAATGTTGAGAATGACAACGAAGAACACCACCAAAATTGTTGAGATACACCGGGAGAATGAAAAGCAAAGAGGTTAAACCAACGATGAGAAGAATTGAAAGCAATCTGGAGAAGGCATATGACTGATGGAATCCATACTTACGTCACACCTTAAAAAGAATTTGAGAATAACTCTGTGAAAATTAAAGAGTTAGGTAAGATCCTGGGAAAAGACCTGTGGGTTAGGGGCCACTGAAAAGAAACACCGTTGGAAAGGATTGTTTGGATGAGAAATGATGCACCAGAATGATTGAAAGACTCGAATGAGGTGACAATCTCTAATTAATTTGAACACAAACACGAATCTTCTGAGATGTCTTGAGCACTCTGGAAGAATAAACTGGCTAGAGGCGAACGAGCAAGGGGAAACACTTCTGTCAAGGAAAAGATTGTGATCAACCCGAAAATTGGAATTGAATCCACCGGAAAAGAAAACGAGACGAACCATGATGAACTTGACGAGAATTCACCAGTTGAGACAATTGAGGAAAGACTGAAGAGCCTCCGCACGAATGAAATTGATGCTCGAATAGAGGCTCAGACTCTGGGAAGAAAAGGGGTGAGAGGGCGGTTAATTTAAAGGCAATTTGGAACGGGGAACCGACGAATAACTTGAAGAGAAAAACACCGGTTGAAATAATTAAGGAAAAAATGCAAAGGCTTCGCACGAGTAGGATGGATACTCGATTAAGGACTCCAGCTCCGAGAAGAAAAGGGGTGGGCGGGTTGGAAAATAAAACAACTTGGGATGGGTAAAACAACATTGTTGGGAAAGAACTGAGGATTGATCTCGCGAAAGACGACGAGGGTCGAATGAATCAAAAGAAGTGCGCCGGATAGAAGAGCTGACATCACAACAATCGGAAAACTAACTGCGCGATCCTTAAAAAAATTGAAGGGGAAGAGAAGTAAGTCAAAACACCTACGTCAAGATTTCTCACCAGAGCGACGAAGGGACTGAGGAGTAAGAAGAATTCCTACTCTCCGATATAACTAGACTCAGAAAAGTTTTCCTTCTAGAGCGACATCGGCCAACTACGAACAATCAAGGGGGCTCCTATGGTCGGTCGAGGCTCTGGTACCAACTTGTCACACCCAATATGCGATCCTATCCGAGAGGAACCTGAATGTCCCACCAAGGATAGAGCCGCATATTGAAACGCTTTTGCAAGGTGGATATCATTACATTGTACCATTACATAATAGCTTGGGATACTTACAAAGGCATACAAGTGTCACACAAATACATCAAACTTCATACATGAGAACAACATCTGACTACAGATGAAACAGAAACAGAAACTCAAACGACATCCACCCTGCTAACCCAGGCTACCGACAAGGAACCTATCCCCTGAGCGAAGAAGCTGAAGAAGGACTCCAAAACAAGTAAACATCACTCTCATGTCATGATCATCGCATTACCTGTACCAGCAATTGTTTTTGTAGTAATCTGTGAGCCACGAGGACACAACAATCCCATTACCATGGGTATCAAGAGGAGCAAAGCTTAATGGGTATGAAAGGGTAAGTGGTGAGGTTGCAGCAATGGCTAAGCAATGTATGGTGGCTAACTTACGAGTACAAGAATAAGATGAGAAACTACGCAAATGTTCGCAAACTAGCAGTGATCAATAAGTGATCCTGAACTACTTATGTTCAAACATAACCCAACCGTGTTCTCCTCCTGAACTTCCTCGAAAGAAGGCAGTCATGGTTACGCACGCGGTTGGTGTATTTTAATTGAGTTTACTTCAATTCATTACTACTGGATATTAACAAATTCCCATCTGCCACATAACCGCGGGCACGGCTCTCAAAAGTTTAAACCCTGCAGGGGTGTCCCAACTTAGCCCATGACAAGCTCACAATCCACAGAGACAATCCTCCATCGCGAGACCCTCCGATCAGACTCGGAATCCCGATGCGCAAGACATTTCGACAATGGTAAAACTAATCCAGCAAGACCTCCCAGCGTGCCGACACCCTGATAGTAGCCATGTGTATCTCGTCTCAGGCCACGTCCGGATGGGACATCCTATGAGTAAAACCGGATCCTCGAGTTTCCTCGTGGTGGCCCCGCACTCTACCCGTTTTGGACCAACACCAACAGCACTGGCCCCCTGTATTATGTTAATTTACTCTTCGGGTAGCGCTAACTCCCTATGCATCAAATTTAATATCAGGTTTAGTTATTATGTTGAGAAAATGGTAAAACCAGTGTTGGGCCTTGCTGGAAGAGTTTTATTCAAAGCGAACTGTCAAGAGGGCCCCATAAACCCTCACCGTGTTAGGGACGCAAAATCAAGGAACATAACACCGGTATGATGGAAACTAGGGCGGCAAGAGTGGAAAAAAACACCAGGCAAAAGGCCGAGCCTTCCACCCTTTACCACGTATATAGATGCATTAATTAAATAAGACATATTGTGATATCCCATGATATCCATGTCCCAACATGGAACCACCTGAAACTGCACGTGCAACTAGCAACGCTATAAGAGGGGCTGAGCAAAGCAGTAAAATAGCCAAACAATGGTTTGCTAGGATGGTGGAAAAGGTTAGACGCTGACATGGCAATTTGGGAGGCTTGATAAACAAGTGGTAGGTAGCGCGACATAGTGATAGCATCAAGATAACTAGTATAGCAATGATAGTAGTGAGATCCAAGATGACGATCATCTTGCCTGAAATCCCGCTAGGAAGAAGACGAGTCCACGAAGAAGGCGAACCAACATAGACGAACCAAGCGTAGTCCAACGAATCCTCACGATCGCAACGAAACAGGAACTATCGAGAAGAAGCACAATCGGAAAGAAGCAAACACCATGGTAAACAACCATCACATAAACATGGCATGATGCACAATATAGTATGATGCCTGTCCGGTTTAATGAGTCATGGCATGGCAAAGTGTAACAAACAATACTACAAGTTAAGTGGAGCTCAATATGCAACGGATTGCGTATTGACGAAACACCACAGCAATTAATTAGTTCATTCTCGTTTAGCTACTCATCAATATTAAATGTTGGTTAACATGGCAAGAGGTGAAGCATAATTAAACTACATATCCAGGCAACTTTAAATGAGGCCGGAAATAACAAACAACAATTCTGGAAAATCACCATATGCATATTTCAAAGTTGGTACTGTTCTGACTAAAACACCATCTTAATGTTGTTAAACAGGGAAATAAAGTGCACCAAGTTAATCTATGCATTTTTCTAGACAAGTTACATATATAGTTTATTTAATTCGGAGATACGGTTATTTAGTTATGAAATAAACCATTTTAGCATATCATTTAAGCAAATTAATACAAACAGCAAGTTTAAACATTTTAGCATGGATGAAAGTTGCACATTATGAAAGTACAGGAAAAACTAAGCATTTTACATATATGACATGATCTATTTGGATGCATGTATATTTAGATATTCACAATACAAAACAGTGGCATTTCCTGTAAATATGCATGCACTCGAAAATGCTAGAATACACAGAGTGGAAAAAATATACATGGGCCGGATTGCAGCGCAGTGCAGCGGCCCAGAGGAGAATGAGGCCTAAGTGGGTGGGTGTGCAGAGAAAAGAAAAATAAACAGGGCAGAAGAAATAGGGGCACCTGTGATTGGAACCCCAGATCTCCAGGATGCAAACGAGCGGGGTGACCACTACGCTGGTTGATTGTTACTGAAACAAAAGGGATACTAGCACCTCTTGAACAGGTCCTCAAAGGTCCGAGATTGGAGCCATGGATGCTCACGATGGTTGCCGGCAATGCAGGCGGACAGAGCAATGGCAACCGCAGCTGAAAAGGGCCGGCGGGGGTGCAGCTACATAATGCGCGCATACAGTGGCTCGACCTCGAGCTCGCGCTCGACTCAGGCAAGACACGGTGGATGACGATAGCAGCTTGGCGGCCACGGGTGAGAAGCAGGGCAAGCAGCGGGCTGTAGGCGATGGGATGCGAGTGTTGCGAGGCGTGTGCGGGAGTTGCAGGCGCAAGTGCAAGCTGGGGGTGGCCGTGTGCATGGAGCTGGAGCTCCTTGGCCATGGCAAGACGAGGTGAGGCTGCAAGCAAGCAGGGTGCACGTGCGGAAGGAGGCATGTGTGGATGCATAGGTGAGGTGGCTGGGCGTGCTTTGAGGCCAAGCCTCGCTGGCTACGGCCATGGCTGCCGAATAGAACGGAGACGACGTGCATGGATGCGTGCAGCGCGGAGCGAGCGTGGAGATTGTGTGTGTGGGATTAGCGAACAGAAACTGTGACACGAGCACGAGCTGAAACTCGAGATCTCCCATGGCGGACGAACTTAGGGCACGAGGATCGGCGACTACGATGACAGAATCAAAGTGGGAGAGGGGCTGGGAGGAGCAGCTGCTCACCAGGGCTCGAGGGATACGACGAGGAGGCCGGGAGATGAAGGAGAGGGCGACGGCGAGCTACTGGTCGGGGCGATGTCCTTAGGTCTGAGAATCAGAGGAAGCTGGGGAAGAAGGCGTCAATGGACTTGGCGTCTCCGTCCTTGGATCGCAGCAGGAACGGGGTCGTGGAAGAAGACGAAGACGGCTACGGCGAGGATCAAGCCAGAGAAGAGCAAGAGCTCTCCTCGGCCATGGTGCGGGCATTGGCTATGGTTGCGTGGGCGTGGACGAGGGTTGGATCTCACCATGGCGGCGGCAGTAGGGAGAAGAGGAGGGCGAGGGAAACCCTAGCTAAGGGAGCTGCAGGGGGTTTTATAGGAGTGCTTGGAGGCGTGAAGGAGTCATGGTGAAGCCACGGTGGCCATGTGCTTCCCCTGGTTTTCACCGTGAGAGACAGAGAGGGAGGAAGAAGAAAAGGAGGGAGCCGGGTCGCTGGCAGGTGGGGTCGGCGGTGTGATCAGCTGGCGATGGGGGGATTTTTACTAGGGAGGTTATCGCTGGGCTGCGACTGGAGCAAGGGAGGCCCAGGTGGGTTGGATTCTCTCTTCTTCCTTCTCTTATCTTCTGTTTTCCTTTATAATCAACAGATTTCAGAATAGGAAAAGAAGGGGGAGCTTGGAAAAGAATTTGGAAGATATAATGATATCCTCAGGCTTCTGGTGACATGTACTATTTGAATAAATTGGTTTGGGTGTTTTTTAGAGGTAGAAAAATAAACCAAGTTTGAATAAATTCAAACTTGAGTCATTTTTGAACCCAACCAAATCATCTTCAAATGAGCTGAAACTTGACAGAAAGATTAAACGAAACGTGTTGGATTTATAGGGAAAGAGTGAACATTATTTGAGGCAGGAAAAATGTCACTAGAGTAAATGGCTAGAATTTGGAAGAAAGGAAGAAGGAGATGGGGTTTGCTTGGATATGGATTAACTAGAAGGGTGAAGATGCCAACAGCAATGGAGATGAAGAGAAAGAGATCACACCATGACATAGACAAATAAAATGCACAAGCAACAACAAGCAAGATGATCATGATGCAATGCAAGTAAAATGACAAGAGGCACAACAAAATCATGAAGCATATAACAAAGCAAGATGATCATGGCACAACAAGGATGGCGCAATGCAATATAATAAAAGATGAACATGATGCAAGAAGCAAAAATGACAAAGTACTCAACATGAACATGGCAACAAATAAATGAAACACACAACACCAACTAAAATAAAAGGAAGTTATCTGGAGCGACGGTCTCGGGGCGTCACACTCCGCATGCCTTTCGGCTTGCTGAACAGGGCTATCGTGCATCAGTGTCACAAGCAGAGCATCCTGGTGGCTCAGGAGGCCAGGCACCAGGCGATCCTGATGGAGATGGCGACGGATCCTCGCGAGCCCCTCGGGCCTCCAGAGCCTCCCGAGGTTCAGGACCTGGGTGGCTCATGAGGATCAACTTCTGTGGCACGCGTCTTCGACTACTCCAACATCTCTTCAGCAACGGTGGCAGGTGACATTTTCTGGTTCGTTCAGTTGGAGGAGCCCCTCGGGCTGCATTATCCCCAAGCTACGTGGGTCCGTCCCTGCGGCATGTATCGTTTTGCATCTATCAGAACTAGCTCTGCCCTATCACTGAGTTGATTTATGATTATCACGTGTCTGTCTCGTGCTTCGTCACCATGAATGTCGTATGCCCTTGCAAGCCCACCCACGACCGCCTCATGATTAAGGACTGGCACGGCGTCTGTGCTCGGGTCCATCCTTGTAGCGTCGCTAAACCCAAGTGGCTGAGCTCTGGCTCGCGGGCCAGCTCCCATGCAAGTCACCTCCCATGGTCCTTGGTGCCTTCTTCTCGCATGAGCTAATCCGGGGCGGGTAAGTTAGGGCACGTGACCCGGTGCCTCGCCACCACGGGAGGCATGCGCCGGTTTTCTTTCTTCAAGACATTAACATGAGAAGACTGGTCATGGCGTTTGTGCTCGGGTCCGTCCCTGCAGCGTCGACAAACCCAACGGTTGAGCTCTGTCTGGCGGGTCGGCCCTGTTCATGTCACCTCCTGGGGTCGTTGGTCTTCGGCCTTCTCATGCGATAACCTCAGGAGATTCACTCGGCGCAGGTTGCCTAACCATCTTCCAGGACTATCACAAGTGTTACAAATCAAATTCAAGCGCAACCCGCCTTGAGGTAGGGCCTCGTGAGTCTTGCGCTGGCTCATGAGTGCCCATATACACCTCCTCTAGCCCTGCCGTGCAAGCCACGTGTCAGGGCGGGGCTGTACATGCCCTGGGGTCACCCCTAAGAGGGAGACCCCACCCACGTACCAGTGGAAGCACGATGCTCCGCGCTGGCAGTCGACACGGTCGAGGAGTGATACGTCTCCAACGTATCTATAATTTTTGATTGTTCCATGCTATTATATGATCTGTTTTGGGTGTTTAATGGGCTTTAATATACCTTTTATATTATTTTTGGGACTAACCTATTAACCGAAGGCCCAGTGCAATTTGCATTTTTTTGCCTATTTCAGTGTTTCGCGGAAAAGGAATATCAAACGGAATGAAACCCTCGCGAGGATCTTTTTTGGAACAAACGCAATCCAAGAGACTTGGAGTGGAGGTCAAGAAAGCCACGAGGCGGCCACGAGGCAGGAGGGCGCGCACACCCCAGGGGGGTGGCCGCGCCCTCCACCCTCGTGGGCCCCTCGTAGCTCCACCGACCTACTTCTTTCGCCTATATATACTCTTATACCCTCAAACCATCAGAGAGAGCCACGAAACACTTTTTCCACCGCCGCAACCTTCTGTACCCGTGAGATCGCATCTTGGGGCCTTTTCCGGCGCTCCGCCGGAGGGGGAATCGATCACGGAGGGCTTCTACATCAACACCATGGCCTCTCCGATGAGGCGTGAGTAGTTTACCACAGACCTTCGGATCCATAGTTATTAGCTAGATGGCTTCTTCTCCCTCTTTGGATCTCAATACAAAGTTCTCCTCGATCTTCTTGGAGATCTATTCAATGTAATACTTTTTGCGGTGTGTTTGCCGAGATCCGATGAATAGTGGGTTTATGATCAACATTATCAATGAACAATATTTGATTCTTCTCTGAATTCTTTTATGCATGATTTAAGTACCTTTGCAAGTCTATTCAAATTATCCGTTTAGTTTGGCCTCCTAGATTGATCTTTATTGCAATGGGAGAAGTGCTTAGCTTTGGGTTCAATCTTGCGGTGCTCGATCCCAGTGATAGAAAGGGAAACGACACATATTGTATTGTTGCCATCGAGGATAAAAAGATGGGGTTTATATCATATTGCTTGAGTTTATCCCTCCACATCATGTCATCTTACCTAATGCGTTACTCTGTCCTTATGAACTTAATACTCTAGATGCATGCTGGATAGAGGTTGATGTGTGGAGTAATAGTAGTAGATGCAGAATCGTTTCGGTCTACTTGTCACGGACGTGATCCCTATGTTCATGATCATGCCTAGATATTCTCACAACTATGCGCTTTTCTATCAATTTCTCGGCAGTAATTTGTTCACCCATCGTAATATATTGCTATCTTGAGAGAAGCCACTAGTGAAACCTATGGCCCCCGGGTCTACTCTACATCATACAAGTTCCCAATCTACAATTCTAGTTAATCTTTATTTTGTAATCGTTATTTTCCAATCTATAAAACAAAAATAACAAAAATATTTATCTTATTATCTTTATCAGATCTCACTTTTGCAAGTGGTCGTGAAGGGATTGACAACCCCTTTATTGCATTGGTTGCAAGGTTCTTATTTGTTTGTGTAGGTAATAGGCGACTTCTGTGTAGTCTCCTGGATTGATACATTGGTTCTCAAAAACTGATGGAAATACTTACGCTACTTTGCT
The DNA here is from genome assembly GCF_018294505.1 of Triticum aestivum. Lineage (NCBI taxonomy): Eukaryota > Viridiplantae > Streptophyta > Magnoliopsida > Poales > Poaceae > Triticum > Triticum aestivum. Next base: position 239,191,570 of record NC_057799.1, read on the forward strand.
GCATCACCCTTTCCTCTTCAAGGGAAAACCAACGCATGCTCAAGAGGTAGCAAGAAGGATTTCTGGCGCCGTTGCCGGGGAGATCTACGCAGAAGTCAAGACATACCAAGTACCCATCACAAACTCTTATCCCTTGCATTACATTATTTGCCATTTGCCTCTCGTTTTCCTCTCCCCCACTTAAACTTTGCCGTTTTATTTGCCATTTTTCATTCATTTCTTTCCGCTTGCCTCTTGTCTGCCCTTTTAACCTGATGGCTCTGCCAAAAAACGTTGATCCTCACCTTAGAAGGTTGGAAGAAATTGAAAACAACGTTAGAAGCTTTATGTCTTTGCAATTTGAGCATAATAATTTCTTCAAAAACGAGCTTAAAGAACAAAAAGGTTTTATGGAGTACATGAATAAAGAGCTCGATGATATGTCCAAGGAATTTTATGGTTTGAAATCTCAGTTTGCTCATCTTGAAAACTTAATAGCCCAAATTTCGGATAAGGAAGCCACCTTAGTTAATAAGATGGCCGCTAAACCGGGAGATTTAGATAATGACAATAATGATGAAGATCTAAAAGTGATTGATTTGTATCCTATTAAATCTTTGTTTTCCAATATGAATTTTGTTAAAGATGGGACTGGAGATGAGTCAACTTTAGTTAAAAGGCGTCCCAACGATTCGGAGTTTTTAGATCTTGATGCAAAAAGTGGGATTGAAGAGGTCAAAACTTTACATAGCAATGAACCCACTATTTTGGATTTCAAGGAATTTAATTATGATAATTGTTCTTTGATAGATTGTATTTCCTTGTTGCAATCCGTGTTAAATTCTCCTCATGCTTATAGTCAAAATAAAGCTTTTACCCAACATATCGTTGATGCTTTAATGCAATCCTATGAAGAAAAGCTTGAATTGGAAGTTTCTATCCCTAGAAAACTCTACGATGAGTGGGAACCTACTATTAAAATTAAGATTAAAAATCATGAATGTTATGCTTTATGTGATTTGGGTGCTAGTGTTTCCACGATTCCAAAAACTTTGTGTGATGTGCCAAGTTTCCGTGAATTTGATGATTGTTCTCTAAATTTGCATCTCGCGGATTCCACCATTAAGAAACCTATGGGAAGGATGAATGATTTTCTTATTGTTGCAAATAGGAATTATGTGCCCATATATTTTATTGTTCTTGATATAGATTGCAATCCTACACGTCCTATTATTCTTGGTAGACCTTTCCTTAGAATGATTGGTGCAATTATTGATATGAAAGAAGGAAATATTAGATTCCAATTTCCATTAAGGAATGGCATGGAACACTTTCCTAGGAAGAAAATTAAATTACCTTATGAATATATTATCAGAGCCACTTATGGATTGAATACCAAAGATGACAATACCTAGATCTATTCTTATTTTTATGCCTAGCTAGGGGCGTTAAACGATAACGCTTGTTGGGAGGCAACCCAATTTTATTATTTTTCCTTGCATTTTTGTTCCTGTTCAGTAATAAATAATTCATCTAGCTTCTATTTAGATGTGTTTTTATGTTTTAATTAGTGTTTGTGCCAAGTAGAACCAATAGGATCTTCTTGGGTAATAGTTGTTTGATCTTGTTGAGAAAGACAGAAACTATACGCTCACGAAAATAATTGTTAAATTTCACCAGAACTTGATAAAATACCAATTATTTTTGCAGTATATCAGCATACCAATTTTCCAGGTTGTCCAAGTATTTCAGTATGTTTGGAGTTCCAGAAGTATTCGATCAAATCAGATTTCTACAAACTCTTCTGTTTTTGATAGATTCTGTTTTTGTGTGATGTTTGCTTATTTTGATGAATCTATGGCTAGTATCGGGGGGTATGAACCATAGAGAAGTTGGAATACAGTAGATTTAACACCAATATAAATAAAGAATGAGTTCATTACAGTACCTTAAAGTGGTGGTTTGTTTTCTTATAATAACGGAGCTCATGAGATTTTCTGTTGAGTTTTGTGTTGTGAGGTTTTCAAGTTTTGGGTAAAGATTTGATGGATTATGGAATAAGGAGTGGCAAGAGCCTAAGCTTGGGGATGCCCAAGGCACCCCAAGGTAAAATTGAAGGACAACGAAAAGCCTAAGCTTGGGGATGCCCCGGAAGGCATCCCCTCTTTCGTCTTCGTCTATCAGTAAGTTTACTTGAGGCTATATTTTTATTCACCACATGATATGTGTTTTGCTTGGAGCGTCTTGTATGATTTGAGTCTTTGCTTTTTTAGTTTACCACAATCATCCTTGCTGTACACACGTTTTGGGACAGACACACATGAATCGGAATTTATTAGAATACTCTTTATGCTTCATTTATATCTTTTGAGCTAGATAATTTTGCTCTAGTGCTTCACTTATATATCTTTTAGAGCACGGTGGTGGTTTTATTTTATAGAAATTATTGATCTCTAATGCTTCACTTATATTATTTTGAGAGTCCTGTACAACAGCATGGTAATTTGCTTTGGCTATAAAATGAGTCCTAATATGATAGGCATGCAAGATGGGTATAATAAAACTTTCATATAGAGATATAAAGGTGGTAATGTTAGAGTCATGCTAGTTGGGTAATTGTGAAATTGAGAAATACTTGTGTTAAGTATTGCAAGTCCCGTAGCATGCACGTATGGTAAACGTTGTGTGACAAATTTGAAGGATGGGGTGCTCTTTTATTGCTTTCCTTATGAGTCGCGGTCGGGGACGAGCGATGGTCTTTTCCTACCAATCTATCCCTCTAGGGGCATGCGTAGTAGTAATTTGCTTCGAGGGCTAATAAAATTTTGCAATAAGTATATGAGTTCTTTATGACTAATGTGAGTCCATGGATTATACGCACTCTTTCCTTTCCACAATTTGCGAGCCTCTACGGTACTGTGCATTGCCCTTTCTCACCTCGAGAGTTGGTGCAAACTTCACCGGTGCATCCAAATCCCGTGATACGATACGCTCCATCACACATAAGCCTCCTTATATCTTCCTCAAAACAGCCACCATACCTACCTATTATGGCATTTCCATAGCCATTCCGAGATATATTTCCATGCAACTTTCCACCGTTCCGTTTATTATGACACGCTCCATCATTGTCATATTGCTTTGCATGATCATGTAGTTGACATCGTATTAGTGGCAAAGCCACCTTCATACATGTCGCTCTTGATTCGTCGCATATCCCGGTACACCGCCGGAGGCATTCACATAGAGTCATATTTTTGTTCTAGTATTGAGTTGTAATTCTTGAGTTATGAATAAATAAAAGTGTGATGATCATCATTATTAGAGCATTGTCCCATGTGAGGAAAGGATGATGGAGACTATGATTCCCCCACATGTTGGGATGACACTCCGGACGAGAAAAAAGAGTGGCCAAAGAAGCCGAAATAAAAATAGAGGCCAAAGAAGCCCAAACAAAATAAAATGAGAGAAAAAGAGAGAAGGGACAATGTTACTATCCATTTTCCACACTTGTGCTTCAAAATAGCACCATGATCTTCATGATAGAGTTTCTTATTTTGTCACTTTCATATACTAGTGGGAATCTTTCATTAGAACTTGGCTTGTATATTCCAATCATGGGTTTCCTCAAAATTCCCTAGGTCTTTGTGAGCAAGCAAGTTGGATGCACACCCACTTAGTTTCTTTCGATGAGCTTTCATATATTTATAGCTCTAGTGCATCTGTTGCATGGCAATCCCTACTCCTTGCATTGACATCAATTGATGGGCATCTCCATAGCCCGTTGATTAGCTGCATCAATGTGAGACTTTCTCCTTTTTTGCCTTCTCACATAACCCCCATCATCATATGCTATTCCACCTATAGTGCTATATCCATGGCTTGCGCTCATGTATTGCGTGAGGGTTGAAAAGGCTGAAGCGCGTTAAAAAGTATGAACCAATTGCTCAGCCTGTCATTGGGGTTGTGCATGATGGGAGCATTTTGTCTGACAAAAATGAAGCATGGCCAAACTATAAGATTTTGTAGGGATGAGATTTCTTTGGCTATGTTATTTTTATAAGACATAATTGCTTGGTTAGCATGCTTAAAGTATTAATATTTTTATGTCAATAACTAAACTTTGTCTACAATCTTTCGGATCTAAGCACTCATGCCACAATAAAGAGAATTACATTGAAAATTACATTAGGTAGCATTCCACATCAAAAATTCTGTTTTATCATTTACCTACTCGACGACGAGCAAGAATTAAGCTTGGGGATGCTTGATACGTCTCCAACGTATCTATAATTTTTGATTGTTCCATGCTATTATATTATCTGCTTTGGGTGTTTATTGGGCTTTAATATACCTTTTTATATTATTTTTGGGACTAACCTATTAACCGAAGGCCCAGTGCAATTTGCTGTTTTTTTGCCTATTTCAGTGTTTCGTAGAAAAGGAATATCAAACGGAATCCAAACAGAATGAAACCTTCGCGATGATCTTTTTTGGAACAAACGCAATCCAGGAGTCTTGGAGTGGGGGTCAAGAAAGCCACGAGGCGGCCACGAGGCAGGAGGGCGCGCCCCCACCCTCGTGGGCCCCTCGTAGCTCCACCGACCTACTTCTTTCGCCTATATATACTCTTATACACTGAAACCATCGGAGAGAGCCACGAAACACTTTTTCCACTGCCGCAACCTTCTGTACCCGTGAGATCCCATCTTGGGGCCTTTTCCGGCGCTCCGCCGGAGGGGGAATCGATCACGGAGGGCTTCTACATCAACACCATGGCCTCTCCGATGATGCGTGAGTAGTTTACCACAGACCTTCGGGTCCATAGTTATTAGCTAGATGGCTTCTCCTCTCTCTTTGGATCTCAATACAAAGTTCTCCTTGATCTTCTTGGAGATCTATTCGATGTAATACTTTTTGCAGTGTGTTTGCTGAGATCAGATGAATTGTGGGTTTATGATCAAGATTATCTATGAACAATATTTGATTCGTCTCTGAATTCTTTTATGCATGATTTAAATATCGTTGCAAGTCTCTTTGAATTATCGGTTTAGTTTGGCCTACTAGATTGATCTTTATTGCAATGGGAGAAGTGCTTAGCTTTGGGTTCAATTTTCGGGTGCTCGATCCCAGTGATAGAAAGGGAAACGACACGTTTTGTATTGTTGCCATCGAGGATAAAAAGATGGGGTTTATATCATATTGCTTGAGTTTATCCCTCTACATCATGTCATCTTGCCTAATGCGTTACTCTGTTCTTATGAACTTAATACTCTAGATGCATGCTGGATAGCGGTCTGTGGAGTAATAGTAGTAGATGCAGAATCGTTTCGGTCTATTTGTCACACACGTGATGCCTATGTTCATGATCATGCCTAGATATTCTCATAACTATGCGCTTTTCTATCAATTGCTTGGCAGTAATTTGTTCACCCACCGTAATATATATGCTATCTTGAGAGAAGCCACTAGTGAAACCTATGGCCCCCGGGTCTACTTTACATCATATCAGTTTCCAATCTACAATTCTAGTTTACTATTTATTTTGCAATCTTTATTTTCCAATCTATACAACACAAATAAAGAAAATATTAATCTTATTATCTTTATCAGATCTCACTTTTGCAAGTGGCCGTGAAGGGATTGACAACCCCTTTATCGCGTTGGTTGCAAGGTTCTTATTTGTTTGTGCAGGTACTAGGCAACTTGTGTGTAGTCTCCTACTAGATTGATACCTTGGTTCTCAAAAACTAAGGGAAATACTTGCGCTACTTTTCTGGATCACCCTTTCCTATTCACGGGAAAACCAACGCATGTTCAAGAGGTAGCAAGGAGCGGCTATGCCCGTGCAAGAGCGGAAGCGCCATGCTCCGCACTGGTGATAAACAACTGGGGGCAGCCTAACGGCTGCACTAACCTCAGGAGAGCCAGCAGGCTTGGTGTCCAGCCTCACCGCGTTCCCTTTGGGAGGGTAGCGCGAGGGGGCTGGGCACGGGGTCTACGCTAAGGTCATGCCTGGTGTACGCCACCTTGCCAGGTCCCTCTGACCTGCTCTTCGCGCATCCCTCCCGAGCGAGAGCCCGGCGGGGATAGGTATGTGGTTTTTTTTCGTACGTCAAGGGGGACTCCTGAGCATTGCGACTCAGGAGCCTAACTAGTCATGTAGCCCCTCACCCCTTGGTCTCGTCCTGGTGATCCGAACGCCCCAACGGCGGCTGAGGTATGTGCGGGACCGGGCCCTGTCGACGCATAACGCCAAGACCTACTCTCGCGTCCCCTTCCCGAGGGCTATTCGTACGTCAAGGGGGACTCTTGAGCATCGCGACTCAGGTTCCTAACTGGCCCCATAGCCCCTCACCCCTTGGTCTCGTCCTGGCGATTCGGACGACTCAATGGCGTCTGAGGTATGCGTGGGGCCGGGCCCTGCCGACGCAGAACATTAAAGCAAACAGAAAGCAAATTATTACAAAACACTATCTCTTAAAGTTCAAAAGCGTAAGTTCTTACGCCTCCACGAGGCACGATGCATGTTGTAGGAATAGAACAAGGGGAAAGCGCCACCATCGAACTTCTTCTTCATCCTTGGACGTCACCATCGCCCACTTGGGGGCCCCGTCGTCGGCAATGTCGCCGCCGTCCTTGCCGCTAGCCGTGGTAACAGGGTCGACGGCGAGGAACTTTCCGCAGCAGGGCCTCCACTTGACCCTTCACGGCCTCAGCAGCAGCGTCATGGAGATCGAGGTCAACGGGCTCGAGCAGGGCACCAAGGTTGAAGCTTGGGTCCCGAAGATGGAGGTGGCTGAAGACGCGCGTCGCGGCCTCTCCCTCCACCATGGGGCCCACTCCGAGGAGATGCCCCCGAGCGCCGCGACGAGCGGGAGAAGCAGCACGGCGGGGCCTTCCTCTATAGTCACCAGCGGCTCCTTGTAGCCGCTCCCATAGAGATCCTGCAGTGCCTTGTGGGACCTGTGCTCGAGGGAGTCGAAGGCGGCACGCCCCACGGTTGCCACCTCGTTAGCCCTGGCAAGGAGCTTCTCCCTGGCCTCCACTTCCTCCTTCATCTTCTCCAGGCGGCAGCGCTCAGTGGCCTGCTCCCGGGTGGCCTGCTCCAGCTCGGTGTCACGATCGGCGACCGCGGCCTCCCGCTCCTTCAGCTTTTCCTCCTGCCCACGTGGGGACCACAACCCACCAGGGCGCGCCTGTGGGTCCTGGCGCGCCCAGGTGGGTTGTGCCCACCTGGTGCACCTCCCTCTGGTATTATTTGCACCAAAAATTCTTGAATATTCAGAAAAAAATCATATAAAATGTTCAGGGCATTCTGAGAACTTTTATTTCTGGGTCATTTGTTATTGCACGGATAATTTAGAAAATAGACAAAACATGGCATTATATTTTATTTAACTAGTAAAAACAGAAAACAAAAGGTGGGGACAGAAGGCAGTGCCTACTAAATTCATCAACTTTATACCGTTGAAAAACGATTCATTAATAAGGTTGATCAGGTCTTATTAACAACCACTTTTGATTAGCATGAAACCAAAGAACTTTTGTAAATCACTAAGTTACCTCAATGGGGATATGCATTTCCCCAACAATAAGCATTTCATATTTCTTTTTGACAGTAGGTAGAGGTATTTGAAAACTTCCAATAGTGATTGTCAGAGATTTTTCAATAACATTAATACCATTCACTTGGAATTGTTTCTTTGGAAAGTGCACCGTATGCTCATTACCATTGATATGAATAGTGACATTGCTTTTATTGCAATCAATAACAGCCCCTGCAGTATTCAAGAAGGGTCCACTAAGGATAATCGACATGTTGTCGTCCTCGGGCATCTCAAGTATAACAAAGTCAGTCAAAATAGTAACATTAGCAACAACAACGGGCACATCCTCACAAATACTGATATGTATGGCAGTTAATTTGTCAGCCATTTGCAAAGATATTTCAGTAGGTGTGAGTTTATTCTAGTCAAGTCTTATGTGTAAAGAGAAAGGCATAACACTAACAGCAGCTCCTAAATCACACAAAGCAGTTTTCACATAGTTCTTTTTCATGGAGCAAGGTATAGTCAATATACCCGGATCTCCCAATGTTTTGGTACTCCATCTTTGAAAGTGTAATTAGCAAGCATAGTGGAGATTTCAGCTTCCGGTATTTTTCTCTTATTTGTGATGATGTCTATCATATACTTTGCATAAGGAGGTATCTTCCAGATATCAGTCAAGCGAGTACGCAAAAACACTGGCCTCAGCATTTCAGCAAAGCACTCAAATTCTTCATCATCTTTATTTTTAGTTGACTTGGGTGGAAAAGGCATAGGTTTTTGAACCCACGGTTCTCTTTCTTTACCGTGTTTTCTAGCAACAAAGTCTCTTTTATCATATATTTTATTTTTGGGTTGTGGGTTATCAAGATCAACAGGTGGTTCTATCAACATCATTGTCTGGTTCTTTATCATTATTTGGTTGAGTGTCTTCATGAAGCTCATCATTATCTTTTTCATTATCACTAGGTCGATGTTCATTACCAGATTGAGTTTCAGCATCAGAGATAGAAGTTTCATTTTCATTATCAGGAGGTTTCTCTATTTCAGGTTCACTAGAAGTGTGCAAAGTCTTACCATTTTTCTTCTTCTTTTTCTTTTTAGAAGGACTATGTGCACTAGTGTTATTTCTTTGTGAGTCTTGTTCAATTCTTTTTGGGTGTCCCTCAGGATAAAGTGGTTCCTGAGTCATCTTACCTCCTCTAGGTGCAACTCTAATAGCAAAGTCATGCATATTATTATTCATTTCATCAAGTAATTCTCTTTGTGATTTAGCAACTTGTTCTAATTGAGTTTGAACCATAGAAGCATGTTTTCCAACACCTCTAACATCATTTGAGATTCTAAATAACAAGTCACTCAAGCGAGAAATCATATCAGAATTGTATTTCAATTGTTTCATAACATTTGCATTGAAGTGATCTTGCTTTCTAATATAGTTTTGAAACTCATAAAGGCATTGGCTAGGGTGCATATTGTGAAGATTATCATTTTCATTGAACTTCATAAGAGAATTTACCTCTACCACCTTTGGCAGTGGTGGTGTATTAAGCCCATGTATTTCTTCAATCGGAGCTAAATTTTAATATCCTCAGCTTTAATACCCTTTTCCTTCATAGATTTCTTTGCCTCTTGCATATCTTCAGGACTGAGATATAATATAACCCTCTTCTTCGGGTGGGTTTAGCCGGTGATTCAGGAAGAGTCCAATCATCATAATTTTTCAATATATTATTCAGCAATTCTTCAGCTTGAGCAATAGTTCGTTCCGTGACACAACCAACACAACTATCTAGGAAGTCCCTAGAAGCATCGGTTAGTCCATTATAGAAGATATCAAGTATTTCAATTTTCTTAAGAGGAAGATCAGGCAAAGCCTCCCCCAAGCTTGGGATACTCTCTTCTTTAGTTTGCACGAAGTTAAATATTTCCTACAAGGCAGCTTGTTTCTTAAGAGCAGGGAAATATTTTTCAGAGAAGTAATAAATCATATCCGGGGGACTACACACACAACCAGGAGTAAGAGTATTGTACCAAGCTTTAGCATCACCCTTTAATGATAAAGGAAATAATTTGAGAATAAAGTAATAGCGAGTTTTCTCATCATGAGTAAAAAGGGTGGCTATGTCATTCAATTTAGTAAGATGTGCCACAACAGTTTCAGTTTCATAACCATGGAAAGGATCAGATTCAACCAAAGTAATTAACTCTGGGTCGACAGAGAATTCATAATCCTTATCATAAATAAAGATAGGTGAAGTAGCAAACTTAGGATCACATTTCATTCTAGCATTCAGAGATTTTTCTTTATACTTGCATAGTAGTTTCTCTAGATCATCTCTATCCTTACAAGCAAGAATGTCTCTAGTTGTTTCTTCACTCATAACATAACCTTCCGGTACCTTAGGCAATTCATATCTTGGAAATCTAGTTTTAGCAGGTGTTTCAGGAGATTCAGTTTCAAGCTCATCATCAGATTCAACAACATCATGTTGTATAACTCTAGCAATTTGTTCATCAAGAGATTCACCAAGTGGCACATCATCATTATCAAGCAAGGTACTAGCATCATCACAAGCATTATCCATAGCAGAAGTAGCATCATCAATAACTTGCGACATATCAGAATTAATAGCATGTGGTGGTGTTGCAAGTCTACTCATAACAGAAGGTGAATCTAAGGCAGAACTGGATGGCAGTTCCTTACCTCCCCTCATCTTAGAGGGATAAATCTTAGTCTTTGGATCCTTCACATTCTTAATAGTGATAATATGATAATAATCCCAAGTGAATCAACAAATATAGCTATGCTCCCCGGCAACGGCGCCAGAAAAAGGTCTTGATAACCCACAAGTATAGGGGATTGCAACAGTTTTCGAGGGTAGAGTATTCAACGCAAATTTATAGATTCGACACAAGGGGAGCCAAAGAATATTTGAAGGTATTAGCAGCTGAGTTGTCAATTCAACCACACCTGGAGATTAATTATCTGTAGCAAAGTGATCAGTAGCAAAGTAGTTTGATAGTTTTGATAGTAGTGACAGCAGCAATAGTAACAGTAACAGTGATAGCAGTAATTTTGTAGGAAGTGTAACAGGGATGATAGCAGTAGTAACTTAGCAGAAACAATATAATATAAATTCGTAGGCATTGGATCGTTGACTGGTTGGATGATATTCATCATGTGACAGTTATAGCCTAGGACGATACGACACTAGCTCTAGTTCATCGATATAATGTAGGCATGTATTCCGTAAATAGTCATGCGTGCTTTATTAAAAGAACTTGCATGACATCTTTTGTCCTACCCTCCCGTGGCAGCGGGGTCCATATTGGAAACTAAGGGATATTAAGGCCTCCTTTTAATAGAGAACCGGAACAAAGCATTAACACATAGTGAATACATGAACCCCTCAAACTACGGTCATCACCGAGAGTGGGCCCGGTTGTTGTCACTCCGGGTTTGTCGGATCATAACAGTAGTAGGTGATTATAACTTTCAAGATCGGATCTAAAACATGGATATAATGATGAATTCATAAACGGTTCAGATCTGAGTTCATGGCACCCGGGCCCAAAGTGACAAGCATTAAGCATAGCAAAGTCATAGCAACATCAATCTAAGAACATAGTGGATACTAGGGATCAAGCCCTAACAAAACTAACTCGATTACATGATGAATCTCATCCAACTCCTCACCGACCAGTGAGCCTACGAAGGAATTACTCACCCCCTGTGGGGAGCATCATGGAATTGGCGATGGAGATGGGTTGGTGATGATCAAGAACGAAGATCCCACTCTCCGGAGCCCCAAACGGACTCCAGATCTGCCCTCCCGAGGAAGAACAGGGCTTGGCAGCGGCTCCGTCTCGTGGATCGCGATAATTCTTTCTCCCTGATTTTTTTCTGGAAATATGTGATTTTATAGTATTAGGGGGGTCGTCAGCGGGGCCACCAGGTGGGTACAACCCACCTGGGCGCGCCAGGTGAGGGGTGCGCGCCCTGGTGGGTTGTGCCAAACCAAAGGCCCCTCTCTGGCGGGTCTTCGCTCCAGAAATTGTTAGTATTGATATAAAAAATCCTCGCAAAGTTTCGTTCCATTCCGAGAACTTTTATTTCTGCACAAAAACAATAGCATGGTAGTTCTGCTGAAAATTGCATCAGTCCGAGATTAGTGTCAGTCAAATCATGCAAATTAGAGTCCAAAACAAGAGGAAAAGCATTAGAAAAAGTAGATATGTTGGAGACGTATGAAGGACCTCCACCACCTCCCCGTCAGGACGTCGCCCTCGGTCCAAGACGCGCAGCCCCACGGCGTGACCCACCGTGCAGAGCGCCCGCGTGCGAAGAAGGAAGCTGCCAGGAGGTCCAGCGGCCGCAAGAAGGTGATCTAGCGCTCCCTGCACCACCGCGTCAAGACCGCGCGCCGCCTGCGGTGGCGGCACGTGAGCGCCAAGACCAAGCTCCACCTCCACGACGGGCTCCTTTGACCACCTGGCTGCCGAGCCTTCAATCCCGAGCTACGCAGTGTCGTCTGGCCGGGCAAGTTCACGCCCAACCTGCCTCCGCCCTATGACGGCACCCCCGACCCTGCGGAGTTCCTGCAGCTCTGCGAGCTGATTATCGAGGTGGCCAACGACGATGAGAAGGTCATGGCGAACTGGTTTCCCATGGCTCTCAAGGATGGCGCACGCTCGTGGCTCCTGAACCTGCCCGTGGGATCGATATCCTCCTGGGGCGAGACGCACGAGCGTTCCGTCGCCAACTTCCAGGGCACTCGCGACCGCCCACCTGCCGCGGGTGACCTGCGACGCATCAAACAGCAGCCAGGGGAAACCCTGCAGAAGTACATCCAGCGCTTCAACAGCGTTCGCCTCAAGATCCCCAAGGTTTTGGACAAGGCCATCATCTCAACGTTCTCTGATAGTGTCCACGATGTCAAGATGAAGGAGGAGCTTGCCATTCATGAGGACCTGTGCACGGCTCTGGAGATGTTCAACATGGCAACCAAGTGCGCGAGGGCTGAGGAAGGGCGCCTCGCCCTCCTCGAGCAACCAGCGGCCGACCCAGAAGACAAGAAGGCCAAGACAAGGACATGAAGCGCAAGGGGGCGACCATGCTCGCAGCTGAGCCGGAAATGATGCGCGGCTGCGACCATCCAGAGTCATCCAAGGGCAGCCGACCATTCTGCGTCTTCCACAACGCACACAACCACAACACCAATGACTATCAAGAGCTCAGGACCATCCGCGGCGGGCGCCTCAGTCGTCATCCCGAGTGCAATGATCGAGGCTATGGCCGTGGAGGAGGTCGTAGTGGAGGACGCTGGGACGACCGCGGCCCCCGCCAGGAGTGGCGTGACCAGCCTCGTGAGGACCGCTGGCAGGGCCAGCCTCGCGAGGGCGCCTGGAGAGATCAGCCTCATGAGGACCGTCTTTAGGGCAACGCCGGCCTCCCTCTGCTGCCACCGCCACCAAGAAGGAACGACGATCACCACCAGGACGAGGTGGCTGGGGGCTTCCAGGAGCCACGCGCCATCGCGTGCATCTTGGGCAGCGCTCAGGCCCCAGCCTCTCAGCGCATCTTCAAGCAGTTCACTCACGAGGTGAACGCGACCCTTCCCAGGCTCGAGGCCACATGTCCACTCAGGTGGTCCAAGTGCACCATCACCTTCAGCTCGTCCGACCAGCTCAAGTGCGCGGCAACTGCCGGCGCCCTCCCGATGCTTTGCTCGCCCGTCATCAGCAATGTCCTTGTCACTATGACCCTCATCGATGGCGGTGCGGGGCTCAATGTTCTTTCCATCAAGACGTTCAACCGCCTCCAAGTGACATATGATCAGCTACAGCCCACCAAGCCCTTCTCAGGAGTGACCGACGGCTCCACCACCCCGATAGGGCAGATCCGCCTCCCTGCACCTTGGGCCAGCGCGACGGCTACCGCACCGAGCTCATCGACTTCAACGTCGCCCACGTCCGCCTTCCGTATAATGTCATTCTTGGATATCCAGCCCTGGCCAAGTTCATGGCGGTGACCTATCATGGGTACAATGTCCTCAAGATGCCAAGGAAACGCGACATCATCACGATTGCCTGTGAGGAGAAGGACGTGGTGTGCTCTCTCGAGCGCGCTTACCAGGCCGCGGCGGTCGAAGACCCAGACAACAAAGGCGCCGTCTACCCACCTGAGGCTGTCCCCAAAAAGAAGAAGCAGCTGCTCCGCTAAGAGCCTCAGGAGAGTGGTGTCTCCAGCGGCACCACCTCAAGACCTGCGACCATAGATGGGGCGCCTCCCTCTCTCGCATAGGAAGGCGCGCCCGGCGCCCTCCTCAGGCTGGGCTTGGGCGCTCTCTTTTGGAGGGTCTGACTTTGCCAATGCCACGAGGGTGGCGCTCGGGCACCACGTGGAGGCGTGCGTAAGTGCGCGTTTCCCCCACGAGGGCACAGGGCATGGGATACCAAGTGCTCAGGAGTTAATCACCAAGGCGACTGAGGAGCTTCATGAGGTGAGATCCATGCGCGGCGACCGCTGCCCACCAGCTGGCCCGGCTCCTTGTCCTGGCGAGGACAACGAGCTGCGCATCTGTGTCAACATTCCAGGGCTCAATAGAGCCGCATCCCAAGAGCGCTTCCGGCCGTCGCATGTTGGTCGGTGTGAGGGCCCCCCTCACAGCTACGTTCGCATGCCTTTTGGCATGCCGAACGCGGCTGTGACCTTCCAGCGTCACCTGCGAAGCATTCTGGCAGCTCAAGAGCGCATGCACCTGGCGGTACTGGCGGAGATGGTAACGGTTCCTCGCTAGCCCCCTGAGCACCCAGAGCCTCCCGAGGTTCAGGACCCAGGCGGCTCGTGAGGGACGACTTCTTTAGCGCGCGTCTTCAGCTACTCCAACATCCCTTCAGCAACGGTGCCAGGTGACATTTTCCGGTTTATTCAGTTGGGGGCGCCCCACGGGCTGCAGTATCCCCTGGTCGCATGGGCGTGTCCCTGCAATATGTATCCTTTTGCATCTTTGATTTGCTTTGTTGGGGGCGCCCCTCGGGCTGCATCATCTCTAGGCCGCACGGGGCCGTCCCCGCGTCATGTATTGTTCTTGCATCTATAAGAACTAGCCGTACCTCCTCCCATGAGCTGCTTTATGATTATTATCTGCCTTTCCGGTACTTCGATACCATGAACGTTGCGCGCCCTTGCAAACCCACCCACGACCGCCTCATGATTAAGGACTGGCACGACGTGTGTGCTCGGGTCCGTCAGTGCAGCGCCGCTAAACCCAAGAGGCAGATCTCTACCTAGCGGGCCAGCCCCCGTGTACGTCAGCTCCCATGGCCCTTGGTGCCTTGTTCTCGCTTGAGCTAATCGAGGGTGAACAAGCTAGGGCGCGCGGCACGGTGCCTCGTCAACATGGGAGTCGTGCCCCGGTTGTCTTTCTTCAGGATTTTCGCATGAGAAGACTGGGCACAGCGTCTCTGCTCGTGTCCATCCCTGCAGCGTTGATATACCAAAAGAGTGAGCTCTGTCTGGCGGGCCGGCCCCGTTCATGTCACCTCCTGGGGTCATTGGTGTTCGGCCCTATAATGTGATAACCTCAGGATATTCATTCGGCGCAGGTTGTCTAATCATCTCGCAGGACCATCACAAGTGTCAAGAGTCAAATTCAGGTGCAACCCGCCTTGAGGTAGAGCCTCGTGAGTCCCGCGTTGGCTCACGAGTGCCCAGACACACCTCCTCTAGCCCTGCCGTGCAAGCCATGTGTCAGGGCGGGGATGTACACGCCCCGGGGGCTCCACTCAGAGGGAGCCGCCACCCACGCACCAGTGGAAGTACCATGCTCCGCGCTGGCAGTCGACATGGTCTAGGAGCGGCTATGCCCGTGCAAGTGCGGAAGCGCCATGCTCCGCACTGGTGATAAACAACCGGGGGCGGCCCCGTGGCCGCATTAACCCGAGGGAGCCGCCAGGCTCAGTGTTTAGCCTCATCGCAACACTTTCCCCTCGGGAGAGTCGCGCAAGGGGGATGGGCACGGGGGCTATGCTCAGGTCATGCCTAGCGTACGCCACCCTGCCAGGTCCCTCGGACCTGGTCATCGCAAAACCCTCCCGAGCGGGACCTCGGCGAGGAAAGGTATGGAGGTCTGTTCGTACGTCAAGGGGGACTCCTGAGCATCGCAACTCAGGAGCCTAACTGGTCACGTAGCCCGTCACTCCTTGGTCTCGTCGTGGCGATCCGGACAACCCAATGGCGGCTGAGGTATGCGCGGGGCCGGACCCTGCCGACGCAGAACGATAAGGCCTACTCTCGCATCTGCTTCCCGATGGTTTTTCACACGTCAAGGGGGAGTCTTGTGCATCGCGACTCAGGAGCCTAACTGGTCACGTAGCCCCTCACTCCTTGGTCTCATCCTAGCGATCCGGACTACCCACTAGTGGCCGAGGTATATGCGGGGTCGGGCCCTGCCGACGTAGAACATTACAGCAAACGGGAAGGAAATCGCCAAATCCTAGCAATTATTACAAGAAATGCCGTCTCTTAAAAGGTGCATAACACATAAGTTTTAACGCCTCCACGAGGCACAATGCATGTTGCAGGAAATAAAATGGAGGGAAGCACCGCCAGCGAGCCACTGCTTCAGCCTTGGGTGCTGCCATCGCCCGCAAGGAGTTCCCCGTCGTCGACAACGTCGCCGTCACCCATACCATCAGCCGTTGGCGGCACCATTAGCCGGGGTCGCGGGGTCGATGGCGAGGAACTTCTGCAGCAGGGCCTCCACCTGGTCATTCACGGCTTCGGCAGCGGCGTGTAACGCCCACGATGCGGCTATATCTCCCACGCGTCGAGGCACGACTTAGAGGCATAACCGCATTGTGGTTTTGTCGCAAGAAGGGTTATCTTCACACAATCCCATGTAATGAACAAGAATGGGATAACGAGAGTTGGCTTACAATCGCCACTTCACACAATACATAAATTAATTCATACATCATCCAAAAATCCACACATAGACCAACTACGGTCAAATCCAAATGAAAATAAGATAACCCCAAAAGCTAGATCCCCGATCGTCCCAACTGGGCTCCACTACTGATCATCAGGAAAAGAAACGTAGTAACGACCACGTTCCTCATTGACCTCCCACTTGAGCTCGGTTGTGTCATCTACACTGGCATCATGGGCACCTGCAACTGTTTTGGTAGAATCTGTGAGTCACGAGGACTCAGCAGTCTCACACCCGCGAGATCAAGACTATTTAAGCTTATAGGAAAGGATGGTGTAATCAGGTGGAGCTGCAGTAGGCACTAAGCATATATGGTGGCTAACATACGCAAGTGAGAGCGAGAAGAGAGGCAACGCAACTGTCGCGAAGCTAGAAATGATCAAGAAGTGATCCTGAAACTACTTACGATCATGCATAACCCAAACCGTGTTCACTTCCCGGACTCCGCTGAGAAGAGACCATCACGGCTACACACACGGTTGATGTATTTTACTTGGGTCAAGTGACAAGTTCTCTACAACCGGACATTAACAAATTCCCATCTGCCTCATAACCGCGGGCACGACTTTCGAAAGATAAAACCCTGCAGGGGTGTCCCAACTTAGCCCATTATAAGCTCTCACGGTCAACGAAGGATAAACCTTCTCCCAGGAAGACCCGATCAGTCTCGGAATCCCGGTTTACAAGACATTTCGACAATGGTAAAACAAGTCCAGCAAACCCGCCCGAATGTGCCGACAAATCCCGATAGGAGCTGCACATATCTCGTTCTCAGGGCACACCGGATGAACACTACGTACAACTAAAACCAGTCCTCGGGTTTCCCCATGGTGGCGCTGCAAGTGCCTCTAGTTTGGACCAGCACTCAGAGGAACACTGGCCCGGGGGTTTAAATAAAGATGACCCTCGGGCTCGCGAAATCCAAGGGAAAAGGCTTAGGTGGCAAATGGTAAAACCAAGGTTGGGCCTTGATGGAGCAGTTTTATTCCAGGCGAACTGTCAAGGGGGTTCCATAAATCACCTAACCGCGTAAGGAACGCAAACTCAAGGAACGTAATACCGGTATGACGGAAACTAGGGCGGCAAGGGTGGAACAAAACACCAGGCATAAGGCCGAGCCTTCCACCCTTTACCAAATATATAGATGCATTAATATAATAAGAGGTATTGTGATATTCCAAAATATCCATGTTCCAACATGGAACCAACTTCAACTTCAGCTGCAACTAGCAACGCTATAAGAAGGGCTGAGCAAAAGCGGTAACTTAACCAAACAACGGTTTGCTAGGAAAGGATGGTTAGAGGCTTGACATGGCAATATGGGAGGCATGATATAGCAAGTGGTAGGTAGCGCAGCATGGCAGTAGAACGAACAACTAGCCAAGCAAAGATAGAAGTGATTTCGAGGGTATGGTCATCTTGCCTGCAAGGTTCTCAAAGTTGTCGAAAGCTTGATCCTCGTAAGCGTACTCAACAGGTTCCTCGTTCATGAACTCGTCTCCCGGCTCTACCCGAAACAAGAACACAAACAACGGAACCACAATCAATCACGGGAAATGCACAAGCAACATGATGCAAAACATGTATGATAGCGAGATGTGGCAAGCGATGCATATGCGTTCTCCGGAAGAAAAATGTTGAACAAGGCAGTAACTTGGCAAACCAAGCATGCCACTGGAAATATGAGATGATTTCGGTCGAAATCGATATAAAGATCACCGGAAACGGATGCACGGTTTGCAAATGGCAAGCAAAACAAGAATGACACGATTCTGCGATTAATAGCATGATAGCACTTAGAATGCTTGAAGAAATTATGCTACAGCACTCCAACATAGCAATAAAGCACATGGCAGTAATCTACAGGGGATGCTTGACAAAAGATGAACACTGAGCTACGGCTAGATCACAACATAACAGGCTCAAACAATCATGGCAAAAGTGCAAAAGATATCAGGTTCACAGACCTGGTGAAATTACTGGACATGGCTGAAACAGCATCAGGTAGCAATGTTCAGAGCAAGCAACCAACATGGTACAGGAACTTAACATAGAAAAACAAGGCGCCACATGAATCTACTAAATGCATAGAACAAAAGTCCCTTAATGACCATAAGCCCAAAAGGATCAGAAGATATGATGGCGCTCATGTAAACATAGCAAGTTCGGTTAACAGGTCTCAGAGAAACAGACATTATGAGGGCATCTTGGTGAGCTTGATTCACTCACCACAAAGCAATGCATGACAAAACAAGCATACTTACAGCAAGATGGCATGTTTATGAAGCTATCCATGGAAAGATAAAGTTCATAGCATGTATGAAACAACTACAACAACCTTGGCAAAATTGAATATAATGTTAAGAATCTGCCAGGAATATTTTATAGCAAAAGTAGAGCAAGATTAAGACATGCTATGGCACTCCATAATTGGAAAAAAGGGCATGGATGGATAGAACACAACTACATCTACGAAACATCCTTACTGAACATCACCAAAAGGAGCATGGATATCACTGTAGCCACATGGATATCACTGTAGCCAAAAGGAGCATGGATATTACTGAACGGTCTTTCTCAACTACTATTCGAATTGGAATAGTTTTATTACTTCAATGAAATCCATTTTTTATAAAGTTCCTGAAATCAGAAACATCACGAAGCCTAGTTTGCATGCTTGTGCTAGTCACCACAGAGATCACAAAAATACATGGCATACACCTCTGTAAAGATGGCATGGCATACATCAAAACACATGTAGAGCTCAAGCCCATAAGATGGACACATCAAATGCAACAAAAATAACAAATCACCAAGTTCTGATAAGTATCAGCAGGTAACAACATATAACACTTGCACCAGATATTTGGGCATCAAGATGGACTCAAATGAACATGGCATACTGGAACAAAATGAAGAGAATCTCGAGGCGAACATTTTGATACATTATAAGCACAAAACGAAGCTAAATGCAGAGAGTTATGATGCGATGAACAGGAGCATATATTGTAAAAATCTGGGACTCGGAGAAATTCGGGGGAGGGGAGAAGTCAACCTCCAGATCGGATCGGGGCTCGGCTAGGGGCTCGGACGCCGAGGTTCGCCGGAGAAGGGGAGAGGACGAGGCCGGAGATGGGGCGCGGCGCCGGCGGGAGGTTGGAGGAGGCGGTGGAGGAGCTCGGGGCGCAGGCACGGGCGTCGCGGCGACGAGCGGCGGCGAGGCAGCGGCGTCCGGTGGCGGGGCACGGCGGAGCCGACGCGGG
>NC_057799.1:239211671-239230177 GCF_018294505.1 Triticum aestivum
CGCCACGGGACTGGTGCGGCGCTGCGGTGGGGACGTCCGGCGGCGGCGGACGTGTCCGGTCGCGGCGGGGACGTCCGGCGGCGGCGGACGTGTCCTGTGGCGGCGGGGTGATTTTTGCTAGGGTTTGATCTGCGAAGATTTTCGGAGGGGGGAGGTGTTTTATAGGTAGAGGGAGCTAGGAGACTCCAAATGGAGTGCGGTTCTCGCCCACACGATCGTGATCGAACGACCTAGAGCATGGAGGTGACTTAGAGGGGTTTTGGGCAGTTTGGAGGGGGGTTTTGCTGCAACACACAAAAGGACTTTGCGGTTACCCGGTTAACCGTTGGAGCATCAAACGACCTCCAAATGGAACGAAACTGGACAGGTGGTCTACCGGTGTTGTACCAAGGCCACTTGGCAAGACTCGGTCCATTCCGAGAACGTTCAACACCCGCTCACAAAAAGAAACAAGAGGGTGCGCTGGTGCATGTGGGAGTGCCGGATTGCAAAACGGATTACGGGGAAAATGCTCGGATGCATGAGACGAACACGTATGCAAATGAGATGCACATGATGACATGATATGAGATGCATGACATGAACAAAATGCAAAACGAAAAAACAAAACCCAACCACGGAGGGAATATCATAACACATAGCCGAAAAAGCCAAGAGTTGGAGTTACAAATATGGAAAGTTACATCCGGGGTGTTACAACACTCCACCACTACGAGAGGATCTCGTCCCGAGATCTAGGACTGAAAGAACTCCGGATATTCGGAACGGAGATGGTCCTCGCGTTCCCAGGTGGCTTCTCGGTCGGAATGGTGCGACCACTTCACTTTCAGGAATTTGATTGACTTGTTGCGAGTCTTGCGCTCAGTTTCTTCAAAAATAGCAACGGGGTGCTCATTATAAGACAGATCTTCTTGGAGGTCAATCTCTTCGAAGTTGATGGTGCGCTCAGGAGTCTTGAAGCACTTGCGAAGCTGTGACACGTGGAACACATCGTGCACGTTCGCAAAATTGGAAGGAAGTCCTTCTGTGGCAGAGGTGTCGCGGCCGTGGCAAGCTACTGGGTCTCAGGGACCACGGCCGCCTCCTTCTTCTTCTTCACCACCGACATCGGCCTAGCCGTACAAAGGGAGGTATCAAGATACTAAAACAGGAGCAGGGAACAAAGATCAAGGTGAAGCACTTACTGGTCCACGGCGGCGTAATCCCTCTCCCTCTTCAGAAGCACCATGCCCACGGTCTTCGCGGGCTGCGGCGCTGGCGCACGGGCCCCAGCGGCGGACGATGGCGCGGCTCTCATGCCTGCGGCAGCCTTGACCAGGGACGGGGTAGAGGCACCGCCTAGCGGGATCAGTGCCGATCGTCTCTTCTTTGGCACCCCCTGCTTCAGCTCCTTCGGAGGGGTGCCCATGGACGTTGTGGAAACCCCAGCAGAGCCTGGCGACTCCCTGATAGGGTGCACGCTGGCGTCATCATCATCTGAGAAGGTGCGAAGGAGAATGGGTTGGCGTGAGGGAGAGGGCCTCCCCGCCCCCACCCGGGTCGCCTCCGAGTCCGTCCTCTCCTCCTGGTCAGACTCACCCGAGGACACCGGCACCACGAGGCCCGGGAGCTGGGAAGGCGCCAGAGGAACGAGCCCGCGCTCGTCGAAGTCAGGTGATCTTCTCTCCGCCCGGGCGACGATAAAGTGGAAGATGGGAGTCCGGAGGGCAGCACTGATCTTCTCTCCGCCCGAGCAGGGCGCGCAAGATCTGGTCCAGCTCCTCCTTGGACAAGTCGTCCGCGCACAGCCGGAGATCGTCTTTTGCACCTTTAAACTCCCAAAGGGGGCGCGGGTGTGCCTGGAGCGGAGCCAGGCGCTGCGTCAGGAACTCCTTGACGATCATGGCCCCCATTAGCTTCTCTGCCTTCGGGTCGTCCGGCTTCAGATCGGCCATCATCTTGTCCATCAAATGCTCTGTGATAATTAATGTGCCTCTAGAAAAGTCCATGAATCAACATAAAAATACTCAAAGAATGTTTTGGAATTGTTTAAATTTTGTTTGAATTCAAAACAGTGGCAAAAGATTAAATAAAAGAAAAACAGAAGGAAAATAAAATAGAACAGATCTTACCTGTAACTTACCTGGCACTCTTGCCCAGCACTGTGCACCTCGGCCCACCACCTAGGCACCTGGCGCTGCCAGTTACCCCCAACCTCTCGCCAGGAGGCCGGGGGCCCGTGGTGGCTGCGCGCACGCAAGCGCTGCACCACCTCCTGCCTGCTTGCCCCTCTTCCTCGACACCTGGAAGCCCTGGACGTCGCCACGCAACACACTGACCCCTCTCACTGCTCTCTCCTGCGAACAGCCGAGCACTGCCGTCGCCGCCGCTCGTCGTTGTCGTAGCCACAGCCACCGCCTCGTGCCGCAGACGTGTTCCACCTCTCCGTCGTTGACCACCGCTTCGCCACGCTGAAGAAACCATGCTCGGATGCCCCGAATCGACCGCCTCGACTCCATCTTTAAGCTTCGGTAGCCCGAGATCGCCGTCACCGTCCTTCCCGCGTCGGACCTCCCCCAAGCTCGCCTCTGCCTCCGCCGGAACCGCTGTGAGCCCCACTGTCGTTCCCCCCCCTCCGTTTCGTCGTTCGCGTGTCGTAGCCGTACTAACCACCAGACCCGAGCGGTCGCGCCGCTGTGGATCCTCACCGTCGTGGCTAGAGCCACCTTAGCTCGCAACCGCGCATGTCACCTTGCTCCTGGAGATGCCAGGAGGCTGTAGAGCCCCTCAGCTCGCTCTCCCGTGCCCCATAGCAGCAAACCCGCACGCCACCGAACTCCGGCCACCGCCGCGAGCTCTGCTCCGGCTAGCTCCGACCACCCCACGGCCTCCCGCATGTTCCAATGGATGCGCGCGAGCCTAGGCATCGCGTAGGTTGTCTCCTCCACGCAATTGGTCACCGGAGGGCGATTTCCGAGCCCCTTTGCCGCGGCTGTCATCGCCGGCGGCTAACCGCCTGTCATATTGAATGGGTTTGACCCACTTTGACCACGACTGGACCCCCCTGTGTCCATGATATGTGGGGCCGGCCTCTGGCTAAATAAGTTTAGAGTTATATTAATGCTAATTGCCACTATTAGAGATTAATCACCCCGCTAACTAAACCCTGTGCCATTGACACTGGGACCCACTGCCCAGTTAATCCACGGTTTAAGTCTAAACCTTTTCAATTAAAGCTACAGCAGCTGACATGCGAGCCCCATGGGTCAAGTTTGACCTGGACCGGCCCTGTTGACCAGATGACGTCAGCATGACCTAGTGCTGACACAGCTAACATTTTCTGGATTAATAATAATCCAGGAAATTCCAGAAAATGAGATAAACTTGAAAAATTCATAGTAATTCAACCGTAACTCCAAATGAAATAATTTATATATAAAAAATGATCAGAAAAATCCAATCTATCCATCTGCACCTTTACCACGCATGTTAGAAAAACTTATGGCTTCTGTTTAGGACAAATAAAATAAATGGCATCCGTGTTCAAACAGTTCAAACTCCGGTGAGTCTCTTCTGCCTTGTTAGAACAAATCTGTGGTAGAGTTCAAACAGTTCATCCGTGTTCTTCGCCATTGTCCGCAGGCTTCACTAGTTCTCGTAGTTGCCACCCTTGTCTGATCTTAGATATGTATAGATTTGCTGCAGTAGTTGTTTATTACTCATTTCACCTGCAAAACATACTTCTTTCTACTGCATAAGATCCCCTTCGAGCTCACGAACTCCCCTGCGTCCGCACTTTAGGTCTAGAAAATTTTCTTTGCTCTGACCATTTTGATCCAAAAAAGTTACGACAGTATGTGAAACCTGTTTTACCACACTTAGTAAAAACTGCAACTATTGAATCTTGGCGGCTTACATTTCCGGCTTAAAGAAAACATGCGCCGTAGAACTTTCCGGTTTAAAGAGAACCATGCTCTATAGAAACCTCCGGCTTAACTGTGATAAAGCCGTGAACAATCAACCTTATCTTGAAAGCCCCAGCGGCTTAAATAATCCACTGTACCTGAGTATATATCATTAGTCCCCTTCATAAGCCGCCATCTTAGCTTGAACGATAGATCTCCGGCTTATAATTAACCCGGACACTTTTTCTCTTTATCATAGACCACCAACCTTCACCATGCCTCCCAAGGCTCCCATCACTTGCAACTGGATGAGGTCCAACGTCACCGACGAGACCCTGACCAATTTTGTTAAGTCCGGTTAATTGCCTAAGAAGGAAATCATGTCCTACCGCGCCCCTGACCTGGCGGAAGAGAGACCACAGCCAAGGGATGGGGAGGTAGTGATCTTCGCAGACCATATGAGCGGGGGCTTCGCACCGCCCGGCTCAAAGTTCTTCAGGGACGTGCTCAACTTCTTTGACCTACGGCCTCAGGATATAGGACCCAACTCCGTATCCAACATCTGCAACTTCCAAGTCTTTTGCGAAGTGTACCTTGGAGAAGAGCCCAGTTTGCTGCTTTTCAGAGAACTGTTCTACTTAAACCGCCAAAATGAGTGTGCCAACGGGCCAAGTCTAGAAC
Organism: Triticum aestivum; assembly: GCF_018294505.1. Lineage (NCBI taxonomy): Eukaryota > Viridiplantae > Streptophyta > Magnoliopsida > Poales > Poaceae > Triticum > Triticum aestivum. The sequence continues at coordinate 239,216,237 of NC_057799.1, forward strand.
TAGGCGGCATCTCCATCCAGCGGCGCAGGGACTGTCTTTTCCCTTACGCAGAGCCGCCGAGCCACCCCAAGGACTGGAATATGACTTGGTTCTACTGCCAAGATACGTCCCCGGCTGACGAGAACCCGCTACCCGGCTTGCGCCCCACACGTCTAGAGCCGACTCATCCGCTGTCGGACAAACTGACTGCAGCGGAACGCCAGCCTCTGCTTCCAACTATCAATAAAATCAAGGCCCTGCTAGGCAACGGTCTGAACGGGATTGACCTGGTCCGGGTCTGGATCTCATGGCGGGTGATCCCATTGAGCCGCCGCCCCGGCTTAATGTGTGAGTACACCGGGCGAAAAGATGACCCGCAGAGGCACAGTCGCAATGATCTTCCAGAAGACGTTGTAGAGGAAGAGACCAAGGCTCTATTAAACGAGAGTCTGGCAGACTGTGGAAGGACCGGGTTAGCGCCCTTCTGCAAGACCAATCCAGCCCCAGCGGTAAGCCGCTGACTTTAACCTTTCAATTTCTTCTGCATGTAACCTTGATCTGAACTGTTTTAAGAATCAATCATTGTATCTTTCAGGCTGATGACAAATTTTTGCGGGTCAAATATGACCATGAAGCGGCCAAGAAGGCCAAGAAGGCGAAGAAAGCCACCAAGAAAGCCGCCCCTCGCAAAAAGGGAAGCAGACCCACTGCTTTGGAGCTAATGCAATTAAGCGATAGCTCCGAGTCAGAGGTAACTCTTAAACCTTTAAATTCTTACTGTATTTGTTGTTTGCTGCTGTCCGCCTTATCAACACTTGCTTATTGACAGGATGACACCGGCGCCAGTAACCCGGTGGTTGAAGAGGTAACATCACTTTCCTCCGACTCGGAGCCCTTGCCACAGCTGAAAGTCCAAAGGGTAACCCGGAAAGTAAGCTTTTCACATCCTTTAGCTCATCAAGACCCTCAATTTCTTTTGAAGCAGCAGGTTCACGAAAGCCGGCGTCACACCCGGGCCCGCAAGGACACCGACCTCTCCGCCGGGTTACCCGACGCAACACGGAAGCGTCGCACTGATGTTTTTTCTCACTTGTACCCTTTTCATCCGTTGGCGGGTGTTATCCGTCAGCCACTCAACTCTTCTGACTCCAATTATCAAGAGACCTCCCCCTCTTCGGGTGACTCCTTGCAGTCAAACCTGCCGGCCTTCAAGACTGCGCCCGGGTAACAACAATCTTCTTACATTACCTTTGTCTGTACTTATTCTTTGTATGCCTAACACTTCTGTCTTTTCAGCGCCCAAGCAAAGCTCACCAAAAGAGCGAAGAAAACCAGGTCAGCCGGAGTGCCAGACTTACCTGACCCGGAGGCGACGGCTCAAGAGCCGCCAGCTGCCTCCGCCCCCGAAGCCACCACTCCAATGGACACGGCGCCTGAGGCCCCTGCCCCGACTACCAAGGCAACGGCCGAAGCTTCGGTTAACCCGGAGGCCTCCGGCTCAGCTCCACCAGCAGACGACCCGGACGTGGTAATCACCCGGACGGAATTCGTTGAGCCAGGGAGACCGACCGCGTTGGCCAAATGCTCCGCGAAGGGGGAGTTGCTGCAGCCCCACCGGGTGAACCTGGACCTCTCCGGCTACACCGACTTAAGTATTGGGGAGCTCGTCTCTGGCTACATCAGCCAAGTACACAAAAGCCGGTACGCCGAGGTCGCCATGGTCAACCAGATCCAACAAAAATCTGAGGTATCCTTCTGCTGTCTTCTTATTTACTGCATAGTTACCTTTGCCATGCTAGCCCCCAAGTCGACGACTTATGCTTGAATACGTTGTAGACTTAGGTTCCGGCTTACTCAACTGAGCCGGCAATATGTAGATAGATACGTTCAATATGCATTAGACCCCAAGTGCCAAGTGTCTTTGCTTGGAAAGCGCTTCGGACTTATATAATGACTGTTAATAACCCGAAAATATATGCAGGCTGTTGGCAAGAAATTAGAGGTGGACCTTGTGGATCTCAAGAGCCGGCTGAAAATGCAGGAGATGGAGACCCGGAAGGCAAACGCCAAGTTTGTATCCAGCATCGCTACCCAAGAAAAATTGAAGACCAAGTTTGATGCTGAGAGAAAGGCCTGGGTCGAAGAGAAGGCCGCACTGGTGACTCGGGCGGAACAGGCGGAGAAAGCTCTCGCTGAGAAGACCGCCGAGCTCTCCGGCCTAAAGCGCCAAGTTTCCCAAATGGTGGTTGCTATCTTCGATAAGTTTGATATCCTGGCTTATTAGGGATGATAGACTACTCATATCAATAAGGAATTCCTTCTTTTCCGGGAGCCCATTCGGAAAGAACTCCAAAGTTAAGCGTGCTCAGCTTGGAGTAGTTTCAGGATGGGTGACCGACCGGGAAGTTGCTCCCGGGTGTGCACGAGTGAGGACAAAGTGCGCAGAAAAGACTAGTATTGATCTGTGAGGCCAGTCTAGATCCCGCCAGGAGTAACGACCACCGGCGGGTGTGTACGGGGCGTTACAAGTTGGTATCAGAGCCGACCCTCTCGGTTACACGGATGTTTGCGGACAGGTGTGTGGTCATGTTGTGCATGACGTTTGTGACCCGTCGTGGCACACGGCATGGCACACGTGCCGGACTGGAAGCACAGACGCATGTGCCAAGAGGGAACGTTCCTGTGGCCCGACGAGGACGTCGGTTCCTCTGAGTAGGGGTGTATGTGATATCCTAGCTTATTAGGGATGATAGACTACTCATATCAATAAGGAATTCCTTCTTTTCCGGGAGCCCATTCGGAAAGAACTCCAAAGTTAAGCGTTCAGCTTGGAGTAGTTTCAGGATGGGTGACCGACCGGGAAGTTGCTCCCGGGTGTGCACGAGTGAGGACAAAGTGCACAGAAAAGACTAGTATTGATCTGTGAGGCCAGTCTAGATCCCGCCAGGAGTAATGACCACCGGCGGGTGTGTCCGGGGCGTTACAAGTTGGTATCAGAGCCGACCCTCTCGGTTACACGGATGTTTGCGGACAGGTGTGTGGTCATGTTGTGCATGACGTTTGTGACCCGTCGTGGCACACGGCATGGCACACGTGCCGGACTGGAAGCACAGACGCATGTGCCAAGAGGGAACGTTCCTGTGGCCCGACGAGGACGTCGGTTCCTCTGAGTAGGGGTGTATGTGATATCCTGGCTTATTAGGGATGATAGACTACTCATATCAATAAGGAATTCCTTCTTTTCCGGGAGCCCATTCGGAAAGAACTCCAAAGTTAAGCGTGCTCAGCTTGGAGTAGTTTTAGGATGGGTGACCGACCGGGAAGTTGCTCCCGGGTGTGCACGAGTGAGGACAAAGTGCGCAGAAAAGACTAGTATTGATCTGTGAGGCCAGTCTAGATCCCGCTAGGAGTAACGACCACCGGCGGGTGTGTCCGGGGCGTTACAAGTTGGTATCAGAGCCGACCCTCTCGGCTACACGGATGTTTGCGGACAGGTGTGCGATCATGTTGTGCATGACGTTTGTGACCCGTCGTGGCACACGGCATGGCACACGTGCCGGACTGGAAGCACAGACGCATGTTGCCAAGAGGGAACGTTCCTATGGCCCGACGAGGACGTCGGTTCCTCTGAGTAGGGGTGTATGTGATATCCTGGCTTATTAGGGATGATAGACTACTCATATCAATAAGGAATTCCTTCTTTTCCGGGAGCCCATTCGGCAAGAACTCCAAAGTTAAGCGTGCTCAGCTTGGAGTAGTTTCGGGATGGGTGACCGACCGGGAAGTTGCTCCCGGGTGTGCACGAGTGAGGACAAAGTGCGCAGAAAAGACTAGTATTGATCTGTGAGGCCAGTCTAGATCCCGCCAGGAGTAACGACCACCGGCGGGTGTGTCCGGGGCGTTACAATAAGTCGCCTCACCGGCTTTCATCAAGTTAGTATATGTCATGATTCATCCTTGTCACCGGCTTATCTGACTCTGTTAAACAGGTCCCAGGAGTGCCAACCTCAACCAGAGCGTGGTCACCAAGTTAAAGGCCGTGTACACCCTGGTGGAACAGCTCTACACCGGGTCACAACGTGCCTTAGCTGTGGGGGCCCTATCCAAAGAGGTGCCAACTCATCTGGCCGAAGTCCTGCGCCGGCTCGCTGTTCTGCCGCAACGGATCCAGGAGCTACGACGGGCCTCCGCGAGAGCCGGAGCAATCGCCGCGCTGAGCCGGGCCAAAGCATTCCTGCCGGAGCTAGACCCGGCAAACATCGCCCTGGGTTACCCAAGCCTGAAGGAAGATGGCTCAGCCTTCGACCAGAGGGACTTCGCGGCGTGTGTGAAGGCTGTACGCCCGGTGGCCACCATCATCGGGAGCGACACCGACTTAACCAAGTACCAGCCGGGTTACGATGCGGAGAATCAGAGGATTCCAACCCCTCGCTATGAAGCTCTCAATCTGATTCCTCCGGCTCGTCAGCACACCTTCGCCCCGGAGATTGACCCGGCCGGGTTAATTGACGAAGAAGCCCAGTTCGAAGCTCTCAGCGGCATCGACTGGAAATCATCCACCTTCGAGGTCTTAGGATCAGCCGGAGGAGAAGACAGGAATGAGCCGGGGACTTCAACCCAGCAGGCATCATAGTTTAGCTGGCGGGTTACCAAACACCGTTCCACCTTTTAGACTTGAAGAGTTATTGTAATAGAGTAGGTGCAACAATTTATCTCTGCCGTGCCATCGTGCATGTTTTGAATGCGAAAGCCCTTTGAATTTGTCTCTTTGATGTTTCTCCGGGTCATAATCACTCCATTGCTTGTCTTAACCTCAAAAGGTGCCTTTAAGTATCTGCATATAAAGGCAAATCACAAATCTCGAGGCGGCTTACCGCCCCGAGAATCAGGTGTTTGAGATAAATAACCCGGAATATGAATCAAAAAAGACTGATCCTTAATTATACTCTGAACATAGCCGAAATAACACACTTAACATCCTGTAAGCATCCTTCCGGTTTAAATAATCCGGGTAGTAAGGTTGATACCTTAACTCCGATTTACTTGCCTTGATGACACCCATGACGTGCAACTAACACTGTAAACCAAAGTTAAGCCGGCAAGTGAGACCCGGCCAGGTACACCTCAAAGTAAACTTGTGAAAAAGCAGAAGAACTTAGGGGCTTCCGGTTCCAATACGACCAGAGACCCGGCCCAAAGGGGTTAAGCCAAGATTCGGATACGATCCTATAGCCCCCAGTGGGTGTGGCGATGCCAATCAAGAGGGTACCGACAGCTATGTTCTCTTTGGTTCGAATACGACCCATGTTTGAACAGGAAGCCCCCAAGTGATTCTTAAAATTGTTTAACGACGCTGATTCGAATAGGATCCACGTCGGTTCTCAGAGGGGTTAAACTATGGTTCAAATATGACCAAAGGCAACCTCCCAATGAGCTCGGCACTTTGCCAATCAAATGGGTATCGACAGCTATGTTCTCTTTGGTTCGAATACGACCCATGTTTGAACAGGAAGCCCCCAAGTGACTTTACTACTTACGGCTAGATTCGAATACGATCATAAGCCGGATCCTCCTTTTAAATCAGCATGTAAAAAACAACACATATTTGGAGGAGAGAAAGGGACAGAGGTCCTGCTTGATTGCTTATCATAATATATACATGGCTGAGATAAATATGTACACCACGAGAGCCGGTAGCTCAAGTGTAGTAAGGCCGAAGCTGAGCTATGTTCCACGGCCGACGGGTCTCTTCCTCAGACTTACGTGAATCTTTGTGCTCCCGAATGTCAATGAGGTAATATGACCCCTTGTGAAAGTTCTTGCTGACCACAAAGGGCCCTTCCCAAGGTGGGGACAACTTGTGTGCATCTGTTTGATCCTGGATGAGCCGGAGCACAAGGTCGCCTTCCTGGAAGACCCGGGATTTGACCCGGCGGCTATGATAACGGCGCAAGTCTTGTTTGTAAATCGCTGACCGGGCTGCTGCCACATCACGCTGTTCATCCAACAAGTCAAGAGCATCTTGGCGCGCCTGTTCATTATCCGTCTCAACATAAGCCGCCACACGAGGTGAGTCGTGACGGATGTCACTGGGGAGGACTGCTTCCGCTCCGTAAACCATGAAGAAAGGCGTGAAGCCTGTAGATCTGTTAGGAGTAGTATTGATGCTCCATAAGACGGAGGGCAACTCCTCCACCCAACAACCCGGCGTCCGTTGCAAAGGGACCAAAAGCCGGGGCTTGATGCCCTTCAGAATTTCCTGGTTAGCTCTCTCAGCTTGACCATTGGATTGAGGATGAGCCACTGAAGAAACATCAAGCCGGATATGCTCTCGTTGACAAAACTCTTCCATGGCGCCTTTGGAGAGATTGGTGCCATTGTCAGTTGTAATGCTGTGCGGAAAACCAAAGCGGAAAATCACCTTCTTCATAAATTGAACCGCCGTAGCTGCATCGCACTTGCTAACTGGCTCAGCTTCCACCCATTTTGTGAATTTGTCAACTGCCACCAAGAGGTGGGTCTTCTTATCCTTGGACCGTTTAAAAGGCCCAACCATATCAAGCCCCCAGACCGCAAAGGGCCAAGTGATTGGGATCATCCTCAACTCTTGAGCCGGCACATGAGCCCGTCGTGAGAACCTTTGGCAACCATCACATTTACTGACCAAGTCCTCTGCATCAGCATGAGCCGTCAGCCAGTAAAAACCATGACGGAAAAGCCTTGGCTACAAGGGATTTTGAGCCGGCATGATGGCCACAATCCCCTTCATGGATCTCCCGCAAGATCTCTTGGCCTTCCTCAGGGGAGATACAACGTTGAAATGCCCCTAAAACACTGCGATGATGTAACTCGCCATCGATGACAATCATTGACTTAGCCCGCCGGGTTATTTTCCTGGCCAGAGTTTCATCCTCAGGCAACTCTCCACGGGTTATATAAGCCAGATATGGCACTGTCCAGTCTGGTATGACATGAAGAGCCGCCACCAGTCGTGCCTCCGGGTCAGGGATAGCCAAGTCCTCCTCTATAGGCAACTTGACCGAAGGGTTATACAGGACATCCAGGAAAGTGTTAGGCGGCACCGGCTTTCGCTGAGAGCCTAGCCGGCTTAACGCATCAGCCGCCTCGTTCTTCCTGCGATCAATGTGCTCCACTTGGTATCCCTGGAAGTGCCCAGCAACGGCATCAACCTCGCGGCGATAAGCCGCCATGAGAGGATCCTTAGAATCCCACGTGCCTGATACTTGTTGAGCCACCAGGTCCGAGTCACCAAAACACCTTACCCGGCTTAAGCTCATCTCCTTAGCCACCCGAAGACCGTGGAGCAAAGCCTCGTATTCAGCCGCATTATTAGTGCAAGGAAACATCAACTGTAGCACATAATGGAACTTGTCACCTTTAGGGGAAGCCAAACAACGCCAGTCCCCGAGCCCTCCAGCTGCCTGGACCCATCAAAGTGAATAGTCCAATAAGTGTTATCCGGCTTTTGCTCGGGCACTTGTGACTCTGTCCAATCATTGATGAAATCCACCAAAGCCTGAGATTTAACAGCAGTGCGTGGCACATACTTGAGGCCATGAGGTCCAAGTTCGATAGCCCACTTAGCAATTCTCCCTGTGGCCTCTCTGTTTTGAATAATATCACCAAGAGGGGCAGAACTGACCACAGTGATGGGATGACCCTGAAAATAATGCTTAAGCTTCCGGCTCGCCATGAACACACCATGCACAAGCTTCTGCCAATGCGGGTACCGCTGCTTGGACTCAATGAGCACTTCGCTGACATAATAAACCGGCCGCTGAACCGGATGCTCCTTACCCGCCTCCTTGCGCTCCACCACAACAGCCACGCTGACAGCTCGCGCGTTCGCCGCCACATACAGTAGCAAGGGCTCCTTATCAACCGGAGCAGCAAGGACTGGGGGCTCTGCCAGCTGCTTTTTCAAATCCTCAAAAGCGGTATTAGCTGCATCATTCCAGACAAAGTTATCAGTTTTCTTCATCAACTGATATAAGGGCATAGCCTTCTCACCCAAACGGCTTATAAACCGGCTCAAAGCAGCGATGCGACCCGCCAAGCGCTGAACGTCATTTATACACGCCGGCTTAGCTAGGGAGGTGATGGCCTTGATTTTCTCCGGGTTAGCCTCAATACCTCTGTCAGAAACCAAGAAGCCCAATAGTTTGCCTGCAGGAACACCAAAAACACACTTGGCCGGGTTAAGCATCATCTTATAGACCCAAAGATTGTCAAAGGTTTCTCTTAAGTCATCTATCAAGGTTTCCTCCTTGATGGATTTAACCACAATATCATCCACGTAAGCGTGAACATTGCGCCCGATCTGTTTATGAAGACAGTTCTGTACACAGTGCTGGTAAGTCGCCTGTGCACACTTGAGTCCAAAGGGCATAGACACATAGCAGAAGGCTCCAAAGGGAGTGATGAACGCCGTCTTCTCCTGGTCCTTAACTGCCATCTTAATCTGATGATACCCGGAATAAGCATCCAAGAAACTTAAGCATGCACAACCCGCCGTAGCATCAATGATTTGATCAATACGGGGGAGGGCAAAAGGATCAGCCAGACACGCCTTGTTCAAGTCCGTGTAGTCCACACACATCTGCCAGGTGCCGTTCTTCTTGAGTACGAGCACCGGGTTAGCCAACCATTCTGGGTGAAAAACTTCAACAATAAACCCGGCAGCCAAGAGCCGGGCCACTTCTTCACCAATGGCTTTCCGCCTCTCCTCATTAAACCGTCGAAGGAACTGTCTGACCGGCTTAAATTTTGGATCAACATTGAGAGTATGCTCAGCGAGTTCTCTAGGTACACCTGGCATGTCAGAAGGTTTCCATGCGAAGATGTCCCTTTTCTCATGGATGAACTCGATGAGTGCGCTTTCCTATTTTGGATCCAGATTGGCACTGATGCTAAACTGCTGAGATGAATCTCCTGGAACAAAATCAACAAGCTTAGTTTGATCAGCCGACTTAAATTTCATCGCCGGCTCAGTCTCCGTAGTCGGCTTCTTCAGAGAGGTCATGTCTGTTGGGTCAACATTGTCTTTGTAAAACTTCAGCTCCTCTGTAGCACAAACAAACTCTGCATAAGCTGCATCACCTTCCTCACACTCCAGAGCCACCTTCCGGCTGCCGTGAACTGTAATGGTCCCATTGTGACCCGGCATCTTGAGCTGTAAGTACACATAACACGGTCGTGCCATGAACTTGGCGTAAGCCGGCCGTCCAAATATAGCATGGTATGGACTTCTTATCTTGACCACCTCAAAGGTCAATTTCTCCACCCCGTAGTTGTTCTCATCACCAAAAGCCACTTCCAACTCGATCTTGCCGACTGGATAAGCCGACTTACCAGGTACCACACCATGGAAGATAGTGTTTGACTGGCTGAGGTTCTTATCATCCAGCCCCATACGGCGAAAAGTCTCATAATAGAGGATGTTGATGCTGCTGCCTCCATCCATGAGTACCTTTGTGAACTTATAACCTCCCACCTGAGGAGCCACCACTAAGGCCAAGTGGCTCGGGTTATCCACCCGGGGAGGGTGATCCTCCCTACTACACACTATAGGCTGCTCAGACCACCGCAAGTAGCGTGGGACCGCCGGCTCAACAGCATTCACAGCCCTCTTGTGAAGCTTCTGATCTCGTTTGCACAAACTACTGGTGAACACATGATACTGTCCACCGCTAAGCTGCTTTGGGTTGGTCTGATAACCCCCCTGCTGCTGTTGATGACCCTGACCAGACTGTTGATTGAAGCCCCCTTGACCGTTCTGAGGACCGGAATTTGAGCCGCCGCACGGGCCGTGAAAGCCGCCGGCTCCTGAGCCGCCGCCCGGGCCATTGTAGCTCTTAAAGGCTTTCATGATCGCGCAATCCTTCCACAGATGAGTCGCTGGCTTCTCTCTAGAGCCATGCCTTGGACAAGGTTCGTTCAACAGCTGCTCCAGCGTTGGACCTGACCCGCCGCCTCGGGGAGGAGGCCTCCCCTTGCGTCGCTGGTTATTACCTTGGGAGTTGGCGTTGGCTACGAATTCTAGGCTGCCATCGGCCTTGCACTTGCCCCCTCCTTGGTTCCCCGGGTTAAACTGAGGACCCTTGCCATTGCCGTTCTTCTTTCCCTTCCCTGTACTTTCATCATCTGAAGGGGGATCCTTGGTACCATCAGAATCGGCATACTTGACAAGAGCCGCCATTAGTGTACCCATATCAGTGCAGTCACGTTTAAGCCGCCCAAGTTTCATCTTTAGGGGCACAAAGCGACAGTTTTGTTCCAACATTAAGACTGCAGAGCCGGCATCCATCTTATCCGATGAATGTATGATCTCCTTGACTCGGCGAACCCAATGGGTCGTGGATTCACCCTCCTGTTGCTTACAGTTAGTCAGATCCACAATTGACATAGACTGCCTACAGGTATCCTTGAAGTTTTGGATGAACCGGGCTTTCAGCTCAGCCCAAGACCCAATGGAGTTCGGTGGTAGCCCTTTCAACCACGTGCGGGCAGTTCCATCTAACATCATGGTGAAATATTTGGCCATGGCCGCCTCACTGACCTCTAGCAATTCCATAGCCATCTCATAACTCTCAATCCAGGCTCCAGGCTGCAAGTCAGCTGTATAGTTAGACACCTTCCTCGGGCCCTTGAAGTCCTTAGGTAGACGTTCATTATGGATAGCTGGCACTAAACAAGGGACACCCCCGGTCCTGGTAGGGATACCCACATCAACGGAAGTCGTCGGATAAGCCGGGGGGTCTGGTAAGCCGTCAATTGAGGTACTTGCTCCGCCTCTTGCCGCGCTTGGTCCGCTGCGTAGAAGGCTCCATTATGAGCCGGGCCATGGCCAGGGGGCGGGTCATGGCGTCGGACATTGCTTGAGCCGGTTGCTGAGACCATGTGCCGGCTGTAACTCGGGCTCTGACCCGGACGAGGGGTCGAGTGGATCCTATCCCGGCTGTAGGAGTACGCCTCTTGCTGTGCCAGTGCCGTCTGCAGGAGTTCCCTGACCCGGCGGGTCTCGATGGCCGTCGGAGAGTCGCCGTCAACGGGGAGAGCCGCCAGTCGTGCTGCCGCAGCCACCATGTTCTCCAGCGGGTTATCATAATGACCCGGGGGTATTGGCACATACTGAGGCGGGGCATGGGGCGCCTGGGGAGGCCCCATCACTCGTGGCTGAATAAGGGGTCCAGACCCGGGCGCAATGACCCCCGGCGGGTTACTAGACCCTGCACCCGGCGTGTTGAAGAGATTGCGTGGATCGTAAACCGGTGGGAGTCGAGACTGGGCCTTCTGATGCCTCCTTCTCATGACCTCGTTGGTCGCGTTCTGATCCATCGTGAGTTGGAAGGACTGCGCCTGAATCAGCTGAGTCCGGGCGTCGAGAGCCGCCCGCTCCGCAGCCAGCCGGATCCCTTCCGCTGCAAGATCCTCTTTAGCTTTTATCAAATCCAATTTTAGCTGTGCCACCTCCGCATCATGCTGAGCTTGATTCGCTGGGTCAACCGTGGCGGTTAACAGGGCCGTCATCTTGTCCGTGAGATCCATCTGCACCTGAGCCGGAGAAGGCACCGGGTTTCCCGATCCAGCAGCGGGGTTCTGAACAGGCTGCGCACCAGCCATAAAAACTCCAACCTGACTTGGCGGCTCAAAAAGGTCCGGAATACTGTCGCCATCGGAACCACCCATGAGCCTGCCATCTTGAAGTTGGTACAACGAGTTTGATTCCTCGGTGGCTGACTCGCCGTCAGAACCGGCGGCCGCCTCATCACCAGACCCAGATGGATCAGAGGGCCCTCCATGGATGCATCCCACAAAAGCGCGCCTTAAGGCAGGCCGGGCCCGGGCGGGTCATGCACGCTGAGCCGTTTCGATGAGATCGGCGCAGAGATCCGGCTTGGGGCCCGGCTCACCAATCTTGCCAATGAAGACATGAATTCCGCCAAAGGGGACCCGGTACCCGTACTCAATTGAGCCGGCGTCGGGGCCCCAGTCCGCATCGTCGATGTAGAGTTTTCCGCGACGACTCTTGGTCATCCGGCCCACAGCGTATCCCTTGAGCCCTTCGAAGCTGCCCTTCAAGAACTCAAATCCACCGTGCGCTGGCCCCACGGTGGGCGCCAACTGTCGTGGAATTGTCACGGCAGATGTCCTTGAGCTAGGACTTAGTCATGGAGCCATCGCAACTAGGAAGCTTGAAGGGGTTATGCGGGACAAGGAACACGAGGGTTTATACTGGTTCGGCCCCTTACGGTGAAGGTAAAAGCCTACGTCCAGTTTGAGGTGGTATTGATTAGGGTTACGATGGCCAGGAGCTAAACAGCTACCTCCCAGCTCTCAATCAGATTGTTGTCGTCCTTAAACCGCTGCCGGGTCGTCCCTTTATATAGGGAGGCTGATGCCCAGCAGCCCTTAGAGTCCCGGCCGGCTCATAAGAGTGTCCGGCTCGGACTCTAAACTATACTTGCCTTACGCTACAAGTTCTACTATAATAATGATTGTAACTACGGGCCTTGAGCCATATCCGGGTCTCAGCCCATCTCTGGCCCATCGTCTTGAAACTTGGCTCCGGGCTTCTGGCAACGACCGTACGAGTAACCCGGCCCCTCCTGGCGGGTGACTCTAAGGTCTATATCCTCAACAGTATGTGTGGGATCCGACAACCTAGTTGCTTATTCTTGGTAGCCTCTCTTACCGGGAGATGTCTCCTAGTGCTTCCACTGAGCCATGGTAGCTTGTTAGTGCTCCGGAACACTTAGGCTGGCCGGCATGTGTCCTTCTTCGTTCCTATGTCTGTCCCTTCGGGGAAATGTCACGTGTTGTTCCTTTAAGTCCTTGTAGCTTGCTACGGCTTGGGTTCATACGTTGATGACCGACACGTTCGTTGCTGGGTCATGTATGCCTGTCCCTGTAAGTTAGTGCCACTTTGGGTTTACGACTAGTCATGTCGGTCAGGGTTCTCTGTCATATGGATGCTAGTGACACTATCATATACGTGAGCCAAAAGGCGCAAACGGTCCCGAGCTAGGTAAGGTGGCACCCGTGGGAATACCGTACGTGAGGCCGCAAAGTGATATGATATGTCACATGCTAGGTCGGTGTGACTAAGGATCGGGGTCCTGACAAAAGCTTTTTCAAGGATCTCTTTGTACATATTTGCCATAGAGTTGTGGTCTTTCTTCTTCTTGGCATACACATCCAAATCATCCTCATGCTCTTCTGGGGCTTTGATCAACTTGGCCCATTCTTCAACAGTTGATTGGTGTAACACCCCGGATGTAACTTTCCATATTTGTAACTCCAACTCTTGCCATTTTCGGCTATGTGTTATGATATTCCCTTCGTGGTCGGGTTTTGTTTTTCGTTTTGCATTTTGTGCATGTCATGCATCTCATATCATGTCATCATGTGCATCTCATGTGCATACGTGTTCGTCTCATGCATCCGAGCATTTTCCCCGTTGTCCGTTTTGCAATCCGGCACTCCCACATGCACCGGTGCACCCCTCTTGTTTCTTTTCGTGAGCGGGTGTTGAACGTTCTCGGAATGGACCGAGGTTTGCCAAGTGGCCTTGGTATACCACCGGTAGACCACCTGTCAAGTTTCGTTCCATTTGGAGGTCGTTTGATGCTCCAACGGTTAACCGGGTAACCGCAAAGGCCTCTTTAGTGTTCCAGCCCAACGCCCCTCCAAAATAGCCCACTAACCAAGAAAACTCACCTCCATGCTCTCCGCCATTCGATCACGATCGTGTGGGTGAAAACCGTGCCTCATTTGGACTCTCCTAGCTCCCTATGCCTTTATAAACACCTCCCCCTCCGAAATTCGGGTCCAAACCCTAGCAAATCGCCCCTCCGCGCGCCGGACGCGTCCGCCTCCGGCCGGACGAACTGCGCCGCCGCCCCCGCCCACTCACGGCGCGCCATGTGGAGCCCGTACGCC
>NC_057799.1:239230552-239240059 GCF_018294505.1 Triticum aestivum
GACGCCATCGCCGACCCCGCCGCCGTTCGCCGGTCGCCGCCGTTCCCCGCGCCGCTGCCTGTCCCGCACCAGAGCCCGAGCCCCGGCGAGCTCCTCTCTTCCCTCTGGCCGGCCGCCCTCTCCCGAGCTCACTCCGGCAAGCCCGAGCTCGAGCCCGCGCCGATCCGGATCCGGATCCAGTAGGGTTGACTTTCTCCCCCTCTCGAATTTCTCCAAGTCCCGTGATTTTCATATTCTGTTGCATACTTCATCGCATCATAACTCCCTGTACGTAGCTCCGTTTCGGGCGTGTAATATATCGGAATGTTCGTCTCAAGATGCTCTTCATTTTGTTCCATTATGCCATGTTCATTTGAGTGCATCTGGGTGCCCAAATCTCTGGTGCAAGAGTGCTATATGCTGTTAACTGCCGTTACTTATCAGAACTTGGTGATTTGTTATTTTTGTTGCTATTAATGTTTGCATCTTATGGGCATGAGGTCTGCATGTGTTTTGATGTATGCCATGCCATCTTTACATAGGTGTATGCCATGTATTTTTGTGATCTCTGTGGTGACTAGCACAAGCATGCAAGCTAGGCTTCGTGATGTTTCTGATTTCAGGGACTTGATAACTTTAAAGTCTGTGACTGCTGTTATTTTGTTGCCATGTATCCATGTGTCTACAGAGAGATGCATGCTTCTTTTGGAGATGTTCATTGAGGATGTTTTGTAGTTATAGTTGTGATCTATCCATCCATGCCCCTGTTTGCAATTATGGAGTGCCATAGCATGTCCCAATCTTGCACTACTTTTTCTATAAAATATTCCTGGCAGATTGTTAACATGATATTCAATTTTGCGAAGGTTGTTGTAGTTGTTTCATACATGCCATGAACTTGCTCTTGCCATGGATATCTTCATAAACATTCCATCTTGTTGTAGGTATGCTTGTTTTGTCATGAATTGCTTTGTGTTGAGTGAATCAATCTCGCAAAGATGCCTTCATAATACTGTTTCTGCCATGCTAACGAAACTTGCTATGTTTACATGGTTGCCGTCATATCTTCTGGCCCTTTTTGGCTTATTGTCAGTAAGGGACTTTTGTTCTATATATTTAGTAAATTCATGCCATACCTTGTGTTGCCATGTTAAGTTCCTGTAGCACATTGATTTCTTGCTCTGAACATTGCTACCTGATGCTGTTTCAGTCATGTCCAGTAATTTCACCGTCTGTGATCCTGATATCTTTTGCAATTTTGCCATGCTTGTTTCAACCTGTTATGTTGTGATCTAGCCGTAGCTCAGTGTTCATCTTTTGTCAAGCATCTCATGTAGATTACTTCCATATGCTTTTTTGCTATGTTGGGGTGCTGTCGCATTGTTACTTGATGTATTCTAAGTGCTATCATGCTGTCCATCGCAGAATCGTGTCATTCTTGTATTGCTTGCCATTTGCAAACCGTGCATCCGTTTCCGGTGATCTTTATATCAATTTCGACTGAAATCATCTCATCTTTCCAGTGGCATTCTTGGTTTGCCAAGTTACTACCTTGTTCATCATTTTTCTTCCGGAGCACGCATATGCATCGCATATCATATCCCGCATATCATGCATGTATTGCATCATGTTGTATGTGCATTTCCCGTGATTGATTGTGGTTCCGTTGCTTGTGTTCTTGTTTTGGGTAGATCCGGGAGACGAGTTCATGAACGAGGAACCTATTGAGTACGCTTACGAGGATCAAGCTTTCGACAACTCTGAGAACCTTGCAGGCAAGATGACCATACCCTCGAAATCACTTCTATCTTTGCTTTGCTAGTTATTCGTTCTTTTGCCATGCTGCGCTACCTACCACTTGTTATATCATGCCTCCCATATTGCCATGTCAAGCCTCTAACCATCCTTTCCTAGCAAACCATTGTTTGGCGAAGTTACCGCTTTTGCTCAGCCCTTCTTATAGCGTTGCTAGTTGCAGGTGAAGTTGAAGTTGGTTCCATGTTGGAACATGGATATTTTGGAATATCACAATATCTCTTTTTTAATTAATGCATCTATATATTTGGTAAAGGGTGGAAGGCTCGGCCATATGCCTGGTGTTTTGTTCCACTCTTGCCGCCCTAGTTTCCGTCATACCGGTATTATGTTCGTTGAGTTTGCGTTTCTTACGCGGTTGGGTGATTTATAGGACCCCCTTGACAGTTCGCCTTGAATAAAACTCCTCCAGCAAGGCCCAACCTTGGTTTTACCATTTGCCACCTAAGCCTTTTCCCTTGGGTTTTCGCGAGCCCGAGGGTCATCTTTATTTAACCCCCCCGGGCCAGTGCTCCTTCAAGTGTTGGTCCGAACCGAGCAGCCTACGGGGCCACCTCGGGGAAACTCGAGGTCTGGTTTTACTCGTAGCTTGACTTATCCGGTGTGCCCTGAGAATGAGATATGTGCAGCTCCTATCGGGATTTGTCGGCGCATCGGGCGGCTTTGCTGGTCTTGTTTTACCATTGTCGAAATGTCCTGTAAACAGGGATTCCGAGACTGATCGGCTCTTCCTGGGAGAAGGTTTATCCTTCGTTGACCGTGAGAGCTTATGATGGGCTAAGTTGGGACACCCCTGCAGGGTATTATCTTTCGAAAGCCGTGCCCGCGGTTATGAGGCAGATGGGAATTTGTTAATGTCCGGTTGTAGAGAACTTGTCACTTGACTTAATTAAAATACATCAACCGTGTGTGTAGCCGTGATGGTCTCTTTTCGGCGGAGTCCGGGAAGTGAACATGGTTTGAGTTATGCATGAATGTAAGTAGTTTCAGGATCACTTCTTGATCATTTCTAGCTTCGCGACCGTTGCGTTGCTTCTCTTCTCGCTCTCATTTGCGTATGTTAGCCACCATATATGCTTAGTGCTTGCTGCAGCTCCACCTCATTACACCATCCTGTCCTATAAGCTTAAATAGTATTGATCTCGCGGGTGTGAGATTGCTGAGTCCTCGTGACTCACAGATTCTACCATAACAGTTGCAGGTGCCGACGATGCCAGTGCAGATGACGCAACCGAGCTCAAGTGGGAGTTCGACGAGGAACATGGTCGTTACTATGTTTCTTTTCCTGATGATCAGTAGTGGAGCCTAGTTGGGACGATCGGGGATCTAGCATTTGGGGTTATCTTATTTTCATTTGGATTTGACCGTAGGCGGTCTATGTGTGGATTTTGGATGATGTATGAATTATATTTATGTATTGTGTGAAGTGGCGATTGTAAGCCAACTCTCGTTATCCCATTCGTGTTCATTACATGGGATTGTGTGAAGATGACCCTTCTTGCGACAAAACCACAATGCGGTTATGCTTCTAAGTCGTGCCACGACACGTGGGAGATATAGCCGCATCGTGGGTGTTACAAGTTGGTAATCAGAGCCATCCCCGACTTAGGAGCCCCCTACTTGATCGAATCGCTGGCGTTGTTGAGTCTAGAACAAAAATGTTTTGAGTCATAGGATTATATATATCGGGGAGTAGGATTCTTTTTACTCCTCACTCCTTTCATCGCTCTGGTTAGGCCTCCTAACGTAGAAGTTTTGACTCTTCTCTCCTCAAATTTCACTAATTTTTTTTTAGGATCACGCGGGTATCTTAGAATCGCTCCGATGGTTTTGTGACGAGAACATTGTTCTTGGTGCCTCCTGACATTTAGGGGTTGTGGCAGTGTCCCGGGGAGTTGAGCTCCGAGGTGTTGTCGTCACAATTTTATCGTTGTAGTTCTGGAATACCTGAGTTTCGCCGACATCGAAATCTCTTTTATGCAGTTGTTGGTGAGATCACCTCAACGCCACCCAGTACTGGGGCGGGAGTTCGGGAGTATTTCCATAACTCGTATAACGGATGCTTTTCAAAGGTTGAGGTACACGATTTCCGAAGGTTTCTTGGTTATGTGTTGACGGATGGATACAACTGGATCTAGGGATTGCTAGTTTGGGTGATATATTTTGTGTCCCCTGTATCCCCAACACCAGATTGCATAACCAGAATGTTTCGGGAGTTTATAGGTGGGATTCAAGTACCTCTTAGCATTTCTTCCCGCAGATATTTGGTTTGTGATTGGGTAATCCTTACCACTTATTTGTTCCACTCGTACCTTCTTATTTTATTCATCAATCTCTTATCATGTGGCTTGTCACCTTAAAGGAAGTGTGATGATTTATATGGAATTCATTCGTTCATCCTCGTTCGAATGTTTATTGTGAAGACTATATGTTGCAATTTCTATCCGTTGATTCAATTTGCCTATCTGTCTATCAAGATGCTAACGGATGTCACCCTCTTTAGGATGGCTCCGCCAACGCGTCAGATTCCGGAACGCAATGAAGGGAGTCAGGCGAACCCTCCGCCACCACCTCCGCCTCCGGAGGCATGGCAAGCTATCATGGCAGCCACCAACACCAATGCTCAGATGATTTTGCAACTCTTGCAAGAACGCACCCAAGGGCAAGGCAATCAAGGAAATCAAGGCCAAGGCAACAATCAGCCTCACTTCGCTACCCTCAACCAGTTCCTCGCAAATCAGCCCAAGTCTTTCAGCTACTGTGCCGAGGCCACAGATGCTGATGATTGGCTCATGGACATTAACAAGCATTTTGATTGTAGCAATGTCAGGCCTGAGGATTTTGTCAAGTTCGCTTCTTTTCAACTCAAGGATCAAGCTGCCGAGTGGTATCAACAATACAAAGATTCCAGAGGAGGTCGTGTGATTACCTGGGATGATTTCCGCCGAGACTTCAAAGCTCACCACATTCCACAAAGTGTTGTTTAGAGCAAGCGTGAGGAGTTCCGCAATCTCAAGCAAGGCAGCATGTCCGTGTATTAATACAATACTCAGTTTCAGAAACTCGCTCGCTTCGCTAAGCAAGACGTTCCTGATGAAAAGAGCATGATCAATCAATTCAGAGGTGGCCTCAGAGAAGATCTGCAATTAACTCTCGTGCTTTTTGAGCCGACCAAGTATGATGATTTCTACAATATGGCACTGAAGCAAGAGGCTGCTCAGCTCAAGTGTGAGGCTTCTAAGAAGAGAGTCAGGGATGCAGTTCAGTCTTCTTCTTCCTCACTAGTGGCTGCTAAGCAACAGAAGTTCTGGTTGCCTCCTCCTCCTCAGTTTCGTCAGCCTTACTAGCAGAAGAACAAAGGTGGCCATGGATCTTCCCACTCATCCAACTCTGGCTATCAGAACAAGTCTCAGACTCAAGCTCCAAAGTCGAATGCTCCTTATCATCGTCCACTCTCAGAGGTGACTTGCAACAAGTGTCAGCAGAAAGGTCACTATGCTAACAAATGCTTCAACCAAAGGCGTCTTCCGCATCCTCCTCCTGTGAGATCTTCCAGCAATGCAGTGGTCAAGCATAATCCCAAGTCTGCAAAGGTGAACATGATGAATGCAGCTCAAGCGGAGGAATCTACTGATGTGATAATGGGTAATCTCTCAGTTAATGATATTCCTACAAAAGTCTTATTTGATACGGGTGCTTCGCTTTGTTTCATGTCAAGACCGTTTTTTGCCAAGAATGAATTCACTTGTTCACATCTGGGTAAACCCATGGATGTCGTTTCTCCGGGTAAACGTTTGAGTTCTAGTTTGGTGGTTCCGGATGTTTCCATCAAGATGGGAAACTATAAATTTCTGTCTACCCCAATTGTTCTTGGTGACTTGGATATTGATCTTATTCTTGGGATGGACTGGCTTTCTAAGCACAAGGCTCAAATTGATTGTGTTGCCAGGGAAATTCAATTGACACACTCTTCTGAGGATGTGATTATCTATGCCGCTTGTGACGACACCATTCGGTTATTTTCTCTCAATGAGATGGGCGAGTTGAATGCCATCTCTCAGATTCCAGTCGTTTGTGAGTACCAAGATGTCTTTCCAGAAGAGCTTCCGGGTATGCCTCCTCATCGGCCAGTTGAGTTCGTTATCGATCTTGAGCCTGGCACTGAACCCGTTTGCAAGCGTCCTTACAAGCTTGGACCCAAGGAGCTGAAGGAATTGAAGAAACAGCTCGATGAACAAGAGCGTCTGGGTTTGATCAGACCGAGTTCATCTCCACGGGGTTGTGGTGTTCTTTTTCTCTAGAAGAAGGATGGCACGGACCGACTTTGTGTCGACTACCGTCCATTGAACAAGAAGACAATCAAGAACAAGTATCCACTTCCCAACATCAATGAGCTATTCGAGCAACTCAAGGGTGCTAAAGTGTTCTCCAAGCTTGACCTTCGTATGGGTTATCATCAGATTCGCATTCGTGAAGAAGATATTCCCAAGACAGCATTCAGAACAAGCTTTGGTTCTTATGAATATACTGTCATGTCTTTCGGCCTTGTCAATGCTCCTCCAACATTCTCTCGAATGATGAATTTCATCTTCAACCCCTATACCAATGAATTCGTCCTGGTGTATCTCGATTATATCTTGGTCTTCCCCAAGAATAAGAAGGATCATGCCAAACATTTGTGATTGGTGCTCGACAAGCTCAGAGAGTATCAAATTTATGCGAAGTTTTCCAAATGTGAGTTTTGGCTCGATGAAGTTCTTTACCTTGGTCACATCATCTCTGCCAAGGGCATCGCTGTTAATCCCGAGAAGGTGTCTGCAATTGTGAATTGGGAACCTCCTCAGAATGTCAAGCAGCTCCGCAGTTTTCTTGGTCTTGCAAGCTATTGCCGAAGATTCGTTGAGAATTTCTCTAAGATTGCAAAGCCTCTTTCCAACCTCCTCCAGAAGCATGTGAAGTATGTCTGGTCTCCTGAGTGTGACGTTGCTTTCAACACTCTCAAAGAGAAACTCGTCATAGCTCCTGTCTTAACTCCTCCTGACGAATCCAAGCCATTCGAAGTTTTCTGTGATGCTTCTCTTCAAGGTCTCGGTGCTGTGTTTAATGCAAGAGAAGAAAGTTGTGGCCTATACCTCTCGTCAGTTGAAGCCCAACGGAAAGAACTACCCCACTCACGATCTTGAGTTGGCGGCAGTTGTCCATGCATTAATAACATGGAGACATCTCTTGTTGGGAAGAAAAGTGCACATATTCTCCGATCACAAGAGTCTCAAGTACATCTTCACTCAGCGAAACCTCAACCTCAGGAAAACTCGATGGGTCGAAATGATTCAAGAGTGCAATCCGAGTATTGAATATACTCCAGGCAAAGCCAACGTCATTGCAGATGCTTTGAGCAGGAAGGCTTATTGTAGCAGCTTAACCCTCAAGCCATTCCAACCGGACCTTTGTGAAGCTTTCCGCAAGCTGAATCTCCAAGTTGTTCCTCAAGGCTTTCTTGCCAACCTCATAGTCTCTCCTACTTTGGAAGATCAAATTCGTGAGGCACAACTCCTAGATACCATGGTGAAGAAGGTGAAACGTGGTATCGACAAGGGTCTTTCCAAATACAAGTGCTATCGCATTGATGACAGAGACACTTTGTTCTTCGAGGACCGGATTGTGGTTCCTAAAGGTGATCTAAGGAAAGTCATTATGAATGAGGCGCACAATTCTCTTCTTTCCATTCATCCTGGAAGTACGAAGATGTACCATGACCTCAAGCAGTCTTATTGGTGGACTCGAATGAAGCGAGAAATCGCTCAATTCGTGAATGAACGTGATGTCTGTCGAAGTGTGAAAGCAGAACACCAACGACCAGCTGGTCTCCTCCAACCTCTTGCTATTCCAGAATGGAAGTTTGATCATATCGAAATGGACTTCGTGACTGGATTTCCCAAGTCCAAGCGTGGAAATGATGCTATCTTCGTTGTCATCGACAAGCTTACTAAAGTGGCTCATTTCCTTCTAATCAAAGAATCTATCACAGCAGCCCAGTTGGCAAAGCTATACACCTCCAGGATTGTCTCCTTGCACGGCATTCCACAATTGATTTCTTCAGATCGTGGAAGCATCTTAACTTCTAAGTTCTGGGACTCCTTCCAGAAGGCCATGGGCACCAACATTCGCTTCAGCACAACTTTCCATCCTCAAGCTAGTGGCCAAGTCGAGCGAGTAAATCAAATTCTTGAAGATATGCTCAGGGCTTGTGTCATTTCCTTTGGCATGAAATGGGAAGATTGTCTTCCATATGCCGAATTCTCCTACAACAATAGTTTCCAAGCGAGTTCGGGCAAGGACCCATTCGAGATTCTCTATGGCAGAAAGTGTCGTACTCCTCTCAATTGGTCAGAGACTGGTGAGCGCCAACTTCTTGGCAATGACTTAATAACAGAGGCTGAAGAAATGTGTAAAGTCATCCGTGAAAATCTCAAAGCCGCGCAATCACGCCAGAAGAGTTACTATGATAGCAAGCACCGTGACTTGGCTTTCGAGATCGGAGACCATGTCTACCTCCGCGTCTCTCCAATGAAAGGCACTCGTCGCTTCGGTATCAAATGGAAGCTTGCCCCTAGATACGTGGGTCCTTTCAAGATCATTGGCAAAAGAGGCGACCTCGCCTATCAACTTGAGCTTCCTTCCAACTTCGCGAACATGCACGATGTGTTCCACGTGTCACAGCTTCGCAAGTGCTTCAAGACTCCTGAGCGCACCATCAACTTCGAAGAGATTGACCTCCAAGAAGATCTGTCTTATCATGAGCACCCCGTTGCTATTCTTGAAGAAACTGAGTGCAAGACTCGCAACAAGTCTATCAAATTCCTGAAAGTGAAGTGGTCGCACCATTCCGACCGAGAAGCCACCTGGGAAGGCGAGGACCACCTCCGTTCCGAATATCCGGAGTTCTTTCAGTCCTAGATCTCGGGACGAGATCCTCTCGTAGTGGTGGAGTGTTGTAACACCACGGATGTAACTTTCCATATTTGTAACTCCAACTCTTGCCATTTTCGGCAATGTCTTATGATATTCCCTTCGTGGTCGGGTTTTGTTTTTTGTTTTGCATTTTGTTCATGTCATGCATCTCATATCATGTCATCATGTGCATCTCATGTCCATACGTGTTCGTCTCATGCATCCGAGCATTTTCCCCATTGTCCGTTTTGCAATCCGGCACTCCCACATGCACTGGCGCCCCCCTCTTGTTTCTTTTCGTGAGCGGTTCTTGAACGTTCTCGAAATGGACTGAGGTTTGCCAAGTGGCCTTGGTATACCACCGGTAGACCACCTGTCAAGTTTCGTTCCATTTGGAGGTCGTTTGATGCTCCAACGGTTAACCGGGTAACCGCAAAGGCCTCTTTTGTGTTGCAGCCCAACACCCCTCCAAAACAGCCCACTAACCCAGCAGACTCACCTCCATGCTCGCCGCCGTTCGATCACGATCGTGTGGGCGAAAACTGTGCCTCATTTGGACTCTCCTAGCTGCCTATGCCTTTATAAACACCTCCCCCTCCGAAATTCGGGTCCAAACCCTAGCAAATCGCCCCTCCGCGTGCCGGATGCGTCCGCCGCCAGCTGGACGAAGTGGGCCGCCACCCCCGCCCACTCACGGCGCGCCACGTGGCGCCCGTACGCCGCGCTGCCGCCGAGCCCGCGAGGCCCACCGCAGGCCCCCGC
>NC_057799.1:239240573-239293080 GCF_018294505.1 Triticum aestivum
GCCGGTCGCCGCCGTTCCCCGCGGCCGCCCGCGCCGCCGCCCGTCCCGCACCGGAGCCCGAGCCCCGGCGAGCTCCTCTCCTCCATCCGGCCGGCCGCCCTCTCCCTCCTTCCTCTCCCGAGCTCACTCCGGCGAGCCCGAGCTCGAGCCCGCGCCAATCCGGATCTGGATCCAGTAGGGTTGACTTTCTCCCCCTCAATTTCTCCAAGTCCCTTGATTTTCATATTCTGTTGCATACTTCATCGCATCATAACTCCCGGCACGTAGCTCCGTTTCGGGCGTGTAATATGTCGAAATGTTCGCCTCAAGATGCTCTTCATTTTGTTCCATTATGCCATGTTCATTTGAGTCCATCTGGATGCCCAAATCTCTGGTGCAAGAGTGCTATACGCTGTTAACTGCTGTTACTTATCAGAACTTGGTGATTTGTTATTTTTGTTGCTATTGATGTGTGTATCTTATGGGCATGAGGTCTACATGTGTTTTGATGTATGCCATGCCATCTTTACATAGGTGTATGGCATGTACTTTTCTGATCTCTGTGGTGACTAGCACAAGTATGCAAACTACGCTTCGTGATATTTCTGATTTCAGGGACTGTAACTTTACTGTCTGTGACTGTTGTTATTTTGTTGCCATGTATCCATGTGTCTACAGAGAGATCCATGCTCCTTTTGGAGATGTTCATTAAGGATGTTTTGTAGTTATAGTTGTGCTCTATCCATCCATGCGCCTGTTTGCAATTATGGAGTTCCATAGCATGTCTCAATCTTACTCTACTTTTGCTATAAAACATTCCTGGCAGATTGTTAACATGATATTCAATTTTGCGAACGTTGTTGTAGTTGTTTCATATATGCCATGAAATTGCTCTTGCCATGGATATCTTCATAAACATTCCATCTTACTGTAGGTTAACTTTTTTTATCATGAATTGCTTTGTGTTGAGTGAATCAAGCTCGCAAATATGCCTTCCTAATACTGTTTCTGCCATGCTCTGTTTTCTGCTAAGTCTGAAACCTGTTAACGAAACTTGCTATGTTTACATGGTTGCCGTCATATCTTCTGACCCTTTTTGGCTTATGGTCAGTAAGGGACTTTTGTTCTATGTATTTATTAGATTCATGCCATGCCTTGTTTTGCCATGTTAAGTTCCTGTAGCATATTGATTTCTTGCTCTGAACATTGCTACCTGATGCTGTTTCAGTCATGTCCAGTAATTTCACCAAGTCTGTGATCCTGATATCTTTTGCATTCTTGCCATGCTTGTTTGAACCTGTTATGTTGTGATCTAGCCATAGCTCAGTGTTCATTTTTTGTCAAGCATCTCCTGTAGATTACTGCCATATGCTTTTTTTCTATGGTGGGGTGCTGTCGCATTGTTACTTGATGTATTCTAAGTGCTATCATGCTGTTAATCGCAGAATCGTGTCATTCTTGTTTTTCTTGCCATTTGCAAACCGTGCATCCGTTTCAGGTCATCTTTATATTGATTTCGACCGAAATCATCTCATATTTCCAGTGGCATGCTTGGTTTGCCAAGTTACTGCCTTGTTTATCATTTTTCTTCCGGAGCACGCATATGCATCGCATATCATATCCCGCATATCATGCATGTATTGCATCATGTTGTTTGTGCATTTCCCGTGATTGATTGTGGTTCCGTTGTTTGTGTTCTTGTTTTGGGTAGAGCCGGGAGACGAGTCAATGAACGAGGAATCTGTTGAGTACGCTTACGAGGATCAAGCTTTCGACAACTCTGAGAACCTTGCAGGCAAGATGACCATACCGTCGAAATCACTTCTATCTTTGCTTTGCTAGTTATTCGTTCTTTTGCCATGCTGCGCTACCTACCACTTGCTATATCATGCCTCCCATATTGCCATGTCAAGCCTCTAACCATCCTTTCCTAGCAAACCGTTGTTTGGCTAAGTTACCGCTTTTTCTCAGCCCTTCTTATAGCGTTGCTAGTTGCAGGTGAAGTTGAAGTTGGTTCCATGTTGGAACATGGATATTTTGGAATAACACAATATCTCTTATTTAATTAATGCATCTATATATTTGATAAAGGGTGGAAGGCTTGGCCTTATGCCTGGTGTTTTGTTCCACTCTTGCCGCCCTAGTTTCCGTCATACGGGTATTATGTTCCTTGAGTTTGCGTTCCTTACGAGGTTGGGTGATTTATGGGACCCCCTTGACAGTTCGCCTTGAATGAAACTCCTCCAGCAAGGCCCAACCTTGGTTTTACCATTTGCCACCTAAGCCTTTTCCCTTGGGTTTTTGCGAGCCCGAGGGTCATCCTTATTTAACCCCCCCACCCCCCGGGCCAGTGCTCCTTCGAATGTTGGTCCGAGCCGAGCAGCCTGCGGGGCCACCTCGGGGAAACTCGAGGTCTAGTTTTACTCGTAGCTTGACTTATCCGGTGTGCCCTGAGAATGAGATATGTGCAGCTCCTATCGGGATTTGTCGGCGCATCGGGCGGCTTTGCTGGTCTTGTTTTACCATTGTCGAAATGTCTTGTAAACCGGGATTCCGAGACTGAACGGGTCTTCCTGGGAGAAGGTTTATCCTTCATTTACCGTGAGAGCTTATGATGGGCTAAGTTGGGACACCCCTGCAGGGTATTATCTTTCGAAAGCCGTGCCCGCGGTTATGAGGCAGATGGGAATTTGTTAATGTCCGGTTGTAGAGAACTTGTCACTTGACTTAATTAAAATACATCAACCGTGTGTGTAGCCGTGATGATCTCTTCTCGGCGGAGTCCGGGAAGTGAACACGGTTTGAGTTATGCATGAACGTAAGTAGTTTCAGGATCACTTCTTGATCATTTCTAGCTTCGCGACCGTTGCGTTGCTTCTCTTCTCGCTCTCATTTGTGTATGTTAGCCACCATATATGCTTAGTGCTTGCTGCAGCTCCACCTCATTACACCATCCTGTCCTATAAGCTTAAACAGTCTTGATCTCGCGGGTGTGAGATTGCTGAGTCCTCGTGACTCACAGATTCTACCAAAACAGTTGCAAGTGCCAACGATGCCAGTGCAGATGACGCAACCGAGCTCAAGTGGGAGTTCGATGAGGAACGTGGTCGTTACTATGTTTCTTTTCCTGATGATCAGTAGTGGAGCCCAGTTGGGATGATCGGGGATCTAGCATTTGGGGTTATCTTATTTTCATTTGGATTTGACCGTAGCCAGTCTATGTGTGGATTTTGGATGATGTATGAATTATATTTATGTATTGTGTGAAGTGGCGATTGTAAGCCAACTCTCGTTATCCCATTCTTGTTCATTACATGGGATTGTGTGAAGATGACCCTTCTTGCGACAAAACCACAATGCGGTTATGCCTCTAAGTCGTGCCTCGACACATGGGATATATAGCCGCATCGTGGGCATTACAATTGGTACCTTCTACCTTTAGACATCCACACTATCCTTCCATCTGGATAGAAATGAGCAGTGGAGTAAAATTGCATGATTAGCTCATCATTCCATTTTGTGAGCTTCTGTCCAACAAACTTGTCAACACCACATGCTTTGAAGCTTTCATGTACACCTGGGAAGTGATCTTCATTCTCATCAATGAATTCCCAATCAACCCACTTCATATCACAGACAATTGGCTTCTTGTCAAGCAGAATAGTCTCATAGAAGTCTTGTTCTTTGGTATGGAACCTATAGTCCATTGCAATCCTCCTCCTCACAACATGGGGATCAGACTATCTCAACAATCTCAGTCATGCATCTTTCCTGATGTGCATGTCCTCTGCCACAGGATGAGTATCATTGTGGTCTGGAATCTTGGGTTTCAGTTTTCTTAGCACTAGGGCATCATCATCCTCTCCTTCAACTTCAGGCACTTGGGCCTTGTTCTTGTCTTCTGCAAGAATGTTTCTAGTGCTTCTCTTTGGCTTAGTAGGCTTCTGAGCTTGAGCTGTTGCTTTGGGAGCAGTTTTGGGCTTTGATGGAGCAACCCCTTACTTGATTGCATCTCCCATAAGCTTCTGTGACTTGGGAGCTGGAGAAGCATCCTCTTTTTCTTCCTCTTCTTCATCTGATTTTCTCATAGAGGGGTATCCAAGTACCTTTGCAGTTGTTGTCCTTGATTTCTTCCTTTTCTTCTGCCCTTCTCCGGCTGCCTCATCATCACTATGTTGTTCAATGGTGAACTTCATAGTTTCATTTGTAGGAACTTTCCTAGGCTTGGACATTGGGATCCTTCTGGCAGGTGCCTTCTTGTTCAACCCTGGCTTAGTTGCAGCAACTGTGCCATACTCTTTCTTCAGCACCTTCTTCTTAGAGCTCACTTCCTCTTTAATAGCCACATAATCCTCAAAATCTGAGCTTTTCTTCTTCGATGATCTTGTGGCTGCCTTGGGAAAGTTACTTGGTGTGCTCCAGCTGCCCTCATAATAGCTGCTTGAGGGACTAGTGCCCTCACTCAATTGCACTTGCTCTTCAGATCTGTTTTGGCTACAATTTGGTCAGACATCTTGGCAATCACACTGACAGCAAACCCTGTGAATAGATGTAGATGAGGTAGATGGATGAGCATCACAAAGTGCA
Source organism: Triticum aestivum (assembly GCF_018294505.1). Lineage (NCBI taxonomy): Eukaryota > Viridiplantae > Streptophyta > Magnoliopsida > Poales > Poaceae > Triticum > Triticum aestivum. The sequence continues at coordinate 239,245,140 of NC_057799.1, forward strand.
GAGTTTTTGCAAAACAGATGAGTCAAAAACTTAGTTTTAGTTCTCCATAGAAAGCATTTCGGAGCTACCGATTTGTTAAACTCGGTGATACCAAAGCAACTTTTGGAACCTAAACTAGTGAACTCGGTCAGACCGAGTCTCAGTTCGGTGGCACCGAGATTGCTAGGATTTCACAGAGAGTCAAACTCGGTCGCACCGATTTGCAATTTTCGGTCAGACCGAAAAGCGCATGCGCAGTGGCCTAAGCCAAATCGGTGAGACCTATTTCTACAACTCGATCGGTCCGAGATGAGTTCGGTGGAGACCTAACCCTAAATTTTTGAATCAAACCTAACCTAAAGGATGTTTTCTCTGGATAGATTGTTTTCATACGTGGCAATGATCATGGCAAATTAATGTGCTAGGAATCAGAGTAAGGAAATAGCACAAAGTATCGAACCCATACCCTAGTTCGGGGGGTGTTCGCTACGGCGGCAAGGGCGGAGCAGAATTCCGTTGACGGCGACGGGAACCAGTGGCGGGAGGTCGCTGGCGGCGAGGAGACAATCTGGAGACCTGAGGAGGCAAAGCAGGTTACGCGCGGGCTGAGGGCTTTTGAAGAAATTTACAAAATCTCACCCGTGGATATATATATATATCCCGACCCTGTCGGTGTGACCGAGTGGAACAACTCGGTGGCAACGAGATGCAAAATCGCAAGTGGTTAGTGCAACTCAGTGTGACCGAAAGGTTCAAATCGGTTGCACTAAGATGGAAAACCTAGATCGACTTAGTGAACTCGGTGTGGCCTAAGTGGATGACTTGGTCATACCGAAATGCACAAAGAGGTTTTGGAAGTTTAAGTCTATGACGAATCGGGGACTCCGAGTGCTCCTCACATAGAGTGGTCCGAATTTGACTTGATCAAACTTTGTGATGTAGAATGAATAGAGTTTGAGACGCGAAAAGCATAGATAGCTAGAGGGTGTTCTTAGGCATTCTTGTCCATCCATTTGGCAAAAGAGAAAAAGCCAAACAATCAAAGCAACAAATGGATGTCCTCGAATGAGTAAAATATGAAATCAGCATGCTCACACAATAAAATGGCAAATGAAATATGTGACAAAGCATGCATAAACACTCTAGCATCTATCAAGCAATTGGCGATGACTAGGTCATCTATATATGAGTATATTGACTTAGGAGTCAAATGAGAACATTTGGTCATAGGTCATACTCATCATTTAAGCACAAGTGGGGTTACCACTTTTACATAAAGCATTGTTGTGTTCACACCATTAGAGTTGCTTTAGCTCAATTGGTTAGAGTGAAACTCCCCCCTAGATGTGATATCCCCCCTAAGAGGGATGAACTAACCTTGGGTTTTGTCGATGATGACTTCTTGTAGATGTTGAAGATGTGGATGCTCAATGTTGATATAGATAATTTGGAGCAATCCATTGGAGTGAGTTGCACTTTAAATACCTACATTGGTTAGTCCACAAGGAACAAACAAGGACATCCATAGACATAGAGTGAAGTTCACACAAGATGATGTCCATGAAAGCGTTAGGTTAACTTGTCCCTTGTCTTACCAACAAGAGGGTTTGTGACTCCTTGAACTAGTGCAAGATGTGGAAGTTGTTTGCACTTGTCCTCGCCAAGATGATATGAGTGAAGTATGTTGGCGGAGTCACCCTCAAGAACTCTCTAGTTCTTTTTCTTCGGGATCCACATCATCTTGATGGGAATCCTTGGAGTTTTAGTCGTACTTGATGAAGTAGAACTTGATGTAGTCTTAGGAACCCACTTGACCAAGGCCCTAGGAGCTTCTTCATATGCATCAATCTCCTCTTGAAGCTTGTCCTTCCCTTTTTTCTTGTGGTCTTGTGGTGGAAGATCATCTTGAGCTTGTGTCCCTTGGAAAGAGGTAGGATCATACTTCTCTTGTGTGGAACAAACTTCGTCTTGGGGTATTGATCTTCTTCCCACTCAACTCCATTGGAATTGAACTTTCGTTCAAAACCAACACCTTGATTCTTCCGGTGTCTTCCTTGCTTGCGTACAATTTCCTCAAATTGCTTACTCCCGGTAAGGCTCTTGTAAACACCTTTCTCTATAATTCCCTTCAATAAGCTATTTTCTTGCTCAAGTGTAACTTGGCTAAGAGAATCATTAGTGGAATCAAGAGAACTACTAGAAGCAACAATGTTGGATTTAACATGATTGTTGTTACTACTAGAAGAAGAATCTTTCTTACTCATGTTGCTAGATTTAACTTGTGGCATGTTACTAGACAAGAGTAAATGGTTGGCAATGTAAGAAGAACTTTTCTTGTGAAGATCATCATTGATTGATTTTAAGAACCCATGCTCTTGCTCAAGGTTGAGCTTTTCAAATCGTAACTTTTCATGTTTCTTTGAAAGTTCTCGATGATCTTCCATGGTAGTTTCATGAGCTAACTTGAGAGTGTTTAGTTCTTTAGTTAGACGCTCAATCTCCTTCTTATCATCATGATTCGTTTTATCTTGATTATCATGTTTAATAGCAAGTTCATCATAGTTTTCATCACTAGATTTGTCAACAAGTAAATCATGATCACCTAGCAAATCATCTTCATCACTATTGAAATCAACATACTCGGGGTGTGATACATTTGGTCCTTTAGCCATGAAGCATCTTCCAATTCCTTCATTTGGTGAGTCAAATATGTCGTAGCAGTTGGTTGACACAAGTGATAGACCGGCAACACCTTCATCTTGAGTATATTCGGATTCGGAGTGATAACTTCTCTCGGAGTGATTGTCGAAGCCGGAGCCGGATACCCATTCACCAACATGAGCTTGATGTCTTCGTTTTGTGTAGCTCCTTGATGACTTGTCCTTCCTTTCTGAATCCTTGTTTCTTCATGATGTTCTTCGTTCATAATGGTCATCTCTACTCCTTCTCTCTCTAGATGGTGATTCTTCTCTTCTATGTCTCCTCTTGGGAGAATCTTCTCTTCTTTTGTAGGGGGTCGTACACTCATTGGAGTAATGTCCGGGTCTTCCAAAATTGTAGCAATTATGTCCATGACTCAAAGATCTTTTGTCATTGTAGGACCTTGACTTGGAACTTCTTAACTTGCTTCTGCTCTTGTAGAACTTGTTGAAATTCTTCACCATTAGGCTCAATTCCTCATTGAATGATTCTTTCTCACTTGAAGATGTGGGAGCATCACATGAGGCTTTTTATGCACCACTTGACTTGTTGTGAAGCTCTTCCTTATCCTTGAGTGACATCTCATGAGCAACAATTCTTCCAGTGACTTCTGTAGGCTTGAGATCTTTGTAATTGGGCATCATCTGGATCAATGTGCACACGGTATCATATTTTGCATCCAAGGCTCTTAGGATCTTCTTGATGATGAATATATCGGTCATCTCTTCACTTCCTAAGCCGGCAATCTCATTTGTGATGAGAGCAAGCCTAGAGTACATTTCAGTGACACCTTCACCATCCTTCATTTTGACCTTGACAAGTTGACTTTGAAGCACATCAAATTTGGATTCATTGACGGAGTCGGTACCTTCGTGCATATCAATCAAAGTATCCCAAATTTCCTTTGCATTCTCAAGACGGCTGATTTTGTTGAATTCTTCGGGGCACAGTCCGTTGAAGAGAATATCACAAGCTTGAGCATTGTATTGTAGCATCTTCAACTCTTCCGCGATAGCTTCACGGTTCGGTTCTCTCCCATCAAAGAATTCACCTTGCAAGCCAATACACACAATAGCCCAAACGGCGGGGTTATGTCCAAGAATATGCATTTTCATCTTATGCTTCCAACTAGCAACATTTGTACCATCAAAATAAGGACCTCTAAGATGGTAATTTCCCTCGCTAGACGCCATACTCTCCTAGGTTGTGAAACCAAGGCTATGATCACCAAAAGCTATGGAAATCAAGGCAAATGGAGACCAAAGCTCTGATACCACTTGTAGGATCAAAAGTATGTCTAGAGGGGGTGATTAGACTACTTGACCAAATAAAAATCTAGGCTTTCCCAATTTTAAGTCTTGGCAGATTTTAGCAACTTAGCACAAGTCAAGCAATCAACCTACACATGCAAGTCTATGAGTATAGCAGCAGAATGTAAAAAATTACATATGAAGGTAAAGGGAGGATTTTGGAGGGAGCAAACACAATGTAGACGCGCAGATTTTTTCCCGTGGTTCCGATAGGTGGTGCTATCGTACATCCACGTTGATGGAGACATCAACCCACGAAGAGTAATGGTTGCGCGACTCCACGGAAGGCTCCACCCACGAAGGATCCACGAAGAAGCAACCTTGTCAATCCCACCATGGCCATCGCCCATGAAGGACTTGCCTCACTAGGGTAGATCTTCACGAAGTAGGCGATCTCCTTGCCCGTACAAACTCCTTGGTTCAACTCCACTATCTTGACGGAGGCTCCCAAGTGACACCTAACTAATCTAGGAGACACCACTCTCCAAAAGGTAATAGATGGTGTGTTGATGATGAACTCCTTGCTCTGGTGCTTCAAATGATAGTCTCCCCAACACTCAACTCTCTCTCACAGATTTGGATTTGGTGGAAAGATGATTTGAGTTGAAAGCAACTTGGGGAAGGCTAGAGATCAAGATTCATATGGTTGGAATGGAATATCTTGGTCTCAACACATGAGTCGGTGGTTCTCTCTCAGAAAATGTATGCTAGAAGTGTAGGCATGTTCTGATGGCTCCCCTCTACGAATGAAGGAAGGGTGGAGGGGTATATATAGCTTCCACACAAAATCTAACCATTACACACAATTCACCAAACTCGGTGGGACCGAATCAGACAACTCGGTCGGACCGATTTAGTTCAAAATGTGAACATTAGGATTTTCAGTGGGACCGACATGTCAACTCGGTGGGACCAAATTCATTAGGGTTAGGGCATAACGTAATCTCGGTGAGACCGATTACACAAACTTGGTGAGACCGAGTTTGGTAATAAGCTAACCTGAGAGTTGGTCAGGCAAACTCGGTGGGACCGAATCGCTCATTTCGGTGAGACCGAAACGTTACGAAAGGGAAACAGAGAGTTTGCATTACGAACTCGGTAGGACCGATCGCTCATCTCGGTTGGACCGAAACGTTGCAAAGGGAAACTGAGAGTTTGCAATCCCATCTCGGTGAGACCAAAATCCCTATCAGTGAGACCGAAGTGACTAGTGTTTGTGGCAGTGGCTATTTCAAGAGAACTCGGTGGCATCGGATAGAATATTTCGGTGGGGCTGAGTTTGATTTTTTGGTTTGGGACATATGTGGATATGAGAAAGTGGTTGAGGGTTTTGGAGCATATCACCAAGCATTTTGAGAAAGAAAGCCATTAAGCAACACCTCAATGTGATCTTGGATCACTAAAAGTAAAATGTAGAGTCTTGAGCTTGAGCCAATATGTTTCCTTAGCATTTTGAGGGGTCCACATTCCTAATCCATGCCATGCCAATCATTGAGCTTTCCTGAAATATTTATCTTGAAATAGCATTAGCTCAATGAGCTATATGTTGTTAATAATTACCAAAACCACTGAGGGATAGTTGCACTTTCAGGTTTCCATTCCCATGCAACAAGACCAAGACCGCTAGGACGGCAGGACGGAGGTCATCACCGACCCCATTGTGGCATCACAACCAGAAGCTTTTGCAGGAGAAGACTACTTTTGTCAGGATAACTTGTACTGGTTGTCTCCCTTCAAATTTGGCCGTTGTGGGATCCCTTCCCGCCTTCATTTGGGAAGAGGACCAAGGCCACTATAAATAGGACCTAGCCACCACCATAGAATGGGCGGATCATTCTCTCCCACACTAGCTCAAGAACATGCCTCCTGATGTCGTTCTTCCATTGTACTAGTTCATCCTAAGCCCATCAAGGCCAATCCACCACAACGCAGCAGTAGGGTTTTACACCACAAGGTGGACCGAACCTGGGTAAACTGCTGCGTCCCGTTTCCTTCTTGTTCGTCGAGCTAGGCCGTGAGATTGGCGAGTAGGCAGACTGGGGAGGTTGAGTTCTTCGCACGCACCCCAGAGTTCAAACCTCTCAAGGGTCTGCGGAGCCCAAAATCCGACAGAAGCCGTGGTTACGTGGGGAAGAGGTCCATATGGGTCAAGGAGGACGCGAAAGGCGAAAGTCTGGGCATCCTAGACCCCTTGGCGGAGTTAACCGTCCCGTAGGAGCGTGACGTCCTCAGGGCCCGGTACCGTTGGGACCTAGTGAAGAAGATTTTCGAGACGGACGGGGTCACGACGGAGATCAGGAGACTGCTGGTAATTTTAGCTTCTGATCAATTCAACTGCACGTTTAGTCATATTTGTAAACGATCCTAGTTCCTTTGGCAGAGAGAGCAGCACAGGATTGCGGCCGAAAGCGACTCTCTGTCTGAGGCGTTGGCGAGGCCCAAGTGGGACACCCCATTCAATCGGGCCTTGAACCTATTGAAAGGACTCCCGGTGGACATTCGGCCGTCGTATGGACGCGTGCATGGCGTCGGAGACGGCGCCACGTGGAAGAAGTACTACCATGAGACCATGGAGGAGAGAAAGGACAGATGGAGGTTAAATGAACAAAACATCGATAAGAAGGTTGAGATTGCGGTTGAGAAGAAATCAGTTGAGACGGTCACAACAGCGGTAGCTGCCGAAAAAAGGAGATTGCAGCTTCGTATGGTGTCTTGGTTCCGACTACCATCAGTTGGAGCAGCCAAAATCCAAATAAAGTGGTAGCGGATTTTCCCCTTTCCAACTTCTTCGGCAGCAGCTCGACTAGCGTTGCACCAGCACCTGCTCCCGCACCTGCTCCTGCACCGGCTCCCGCACCCGCTCATAGCAGCCCGTCCTCCATCTCGGACGTGCTCGGCGATGCTTCATGTTTGGCTGAGCTCGATGGCCTCACGGTACCTGTCACACTGGCCCTCTTTAATAAATGTATAATCTCCCATTTTCGTTGCCTTTTGGATGTCTCACGTCACAGACATGTCTTTGCGGGCTGACGTAACCCCGTGCACCATATTGTACGCCATCAGTAGCCAGAAGGTGGACGTGGGGAAGGCGATGATAGTGAAGCCGAAGGAACAATTGTTCCACAACCGGCCGATCCGTCTTCAATGTTTCCGTGGCTAGTGTCAAATCAGGCCATGAGAATTTGGCTCCTCCGGTACTAGGGGGAGACGACGACAAGACCCGGCAGCGGCTTGGCAATTGCAAGAGGTGGGTTCTATTGTGGCCAAAGAGTCTGCTTCATCTGGAGGCGACCGGGAGCACACCCACGACCACGCAGCCTCAGCAAGGTATGAACATCAACACCCCACCTACCCAATTAGCATCACATGTCGTGCCAGGTGATAGGTGATGGGGTGAGGAAGAGGCTCCATTAGCCACTGATGACGTCGCCGCCGTCAAAGAAGCAATGCATGATATTGATGCCATCGATGAGGATGACGATGACGATGACACTCTATAGTATCTCAATACCGGCGCCTATGACGATGGAGGATTGGTGGCTCAGCAGTATGAGTACTCAGGGTTTGAGCGTCATGAGTCGGTGCCTGAATTGCCGGAGGATGAACGTATTATAGACAACCATCCAATAGCAAAGAAGCATAGGAAGAGACTGAGGAAAGGCAACAAAGCTGCTTCTATGATCTAGCCGCCTTAGTAGCCTCGGGGTCAAGACCGTATAGCTATCCCCGGTGTGGCAAAATATCATATCCCCGGTCATCTGATCCTACCTAAGGCAGCGGTAGAGCCCATATACTGCGATCTAAGGAGACTTCATGATGATGTGCTGCGGAGAGAGAAAAGCCTAATCGCCTCGGAAAATCCAGGATACACACTGTATGTAGTTAACGTGTCACGACAAAGGTTGTATGCCGACACATTCCCCACGGAGAAGTTCTTCCTTCGATTAGATTACATCTTTGACATGTTTCACTTGAAAAAGCTGGATTTTACGTTTGTCCGCCTTTTTGCCTTATACATGAGCTACATCATCGGGATTGAGCAGATACCTTATATCTGTGTTGCTGACCCGTACTTCATGCACGAGGGCTTCTTGGCAGTCTTCCTAGAGCACTGTGAATATGCAAGGGACTACGTCACCGATTTTATGGTCGCCAATCAGGACAAGGAGACGATTCTCTTGCCTTATCATCCCATGTAAGTCATCCCCGCGGATATCATTCCTTCGATTTCAATCATTCATTTGCACGGTGGAGGCTAATTTGAGGTGTACTTATTTTGTGCAGCCATAGGTGTGCCGTCCTCATCATCCTTTACCCTAATTCTCCCATGCTCTTTACTTGGACTCATCGAAGAACATGAACAAGAAGGATTATGCCCACATCAAGTCTGTTCTTGACAGTGCTATCTTTAGCTACGGCATACGGGGTGGAGAGATCAAGACTAGGAAGACAAGGAACCGCAGGCCGCCTCCGGCCATAAGAACGACTTCTGCTACATCCAGCAATCGAGCTGTACTCTTAGTGATGGATACTATGTCCTACACCACATGCTGGAGTACAGACGGGATCAGAAGAACCTTCGCATGTCACCTACATCCAGCAATGCCCATATCCTGCAATGGCCAAAGAACCTAGGAGATATCCCGGATCATCGACTTCGAGCTGAGTTCTATCACATCCAACATGAGCTTGCCCAAATCATCATGAGGAGGTCGTCGAAAAAATAGGGATGTTCTACGAAGAAGGGCAAATGTCGCGGGAAGACATCCGAACACACATAGCCGCTCAGCGTGTCGACCTGAAGCCTTTCACTAAGCTCAGGGACTATCTCCCTAACTGGGATGGATGGCACAACATGTTGGAGTGATTGACGATATATGACAATGTGTCCGTTTAGTCCATACTTTCTTTATGATGAAACTTTGAGTTATGCACAACGAAACTTTATTTGTGATGTAATTAAACTGTCCTCCTCAACTAGCAAAGATGACTCTAGTTAGGGCATTTTGGGTACGATGAACTTTGTTATTTGTGCTTATGATATGTTGCTTCTATTTTTGCCAAGTCCGTCTTTTTCTGTTGCTCAACTATATATGTTTCATATCATCAACTCATGTGACAATGCAGGTGCATAGATCACCTATGGCGAAGAAGTGGTATGCCATGAGTATACGACGAGTGCCCAGAGTGTGAGGCCCAGGTGTACCGGTTTCCGGTTTCCGAGCGACAGCCGGTAGTTAGTTTAGGTTCACGCTAGTGCAAGAGAGGGATATGAACCGACGCCTCAAGATGTACTACATTATGTATGATGAGACATGTCATGCGACTTGTATAGCTATGTCGTGATTATCATGTGACGACATGATTTGTGTTGGATGATATGATGAGACTATTATCTAGATGATATGATGAGCATATTGCATGTTTGTGATATGATTAGAATATTGTATAAAACCTGTAAAAAAAACATCGCAAATACGCAGCAAAAAAAGATATGAGAAAATATAGTAGTAGCGCTCTTTAGCGCTGGACATGAAAACGCTACTGCTAAAGCACTTAGCAGTAGCGCTGGTATGGAAAGTGATGTCGGCGTTCTAGGAACGGGGGTCCCCAGACTTGTCTGCCTGCGGCCCACCGCGTGGCTAAGCCAGTAGGCCGTACGGCCCATCTTTATCAACAAGGCATCCAAGACCCTCGCGAGGGTCCAAGCCTCGCGAGGCGGACGACGCAAGACCTCCTCTGGAGTGGCCTAGCCAGGCATGCTCACGAGGAGCGGAGATATCAAGGCGGAGCAAAACCTCACGAGGCTCCCGTGACGTGAGCCATGACGAACGAAGCCAGGCGGGCGCCAGTGCGTGCAGCGTCCATATTTCCTCTTTGGTGCTAAGGAGGCCAGCGCAGGCGAAGAGTACCGAGGCATCAGGCAAAGGTTGCTATATTGGTGCAACGAGACCAAGACCAGGAGGACGGCAAGACGGAGGTCATCGTGGAGCCCAAGACGGCGTCACCACCAGAGCTTTTCGCAGGTGAAGACCGCTTTTGTCAGGATAGCTTGTACTACTTGTCCCCCTTCAAATTTTCCCGCCGTTGTTGTCTCCCTTCCCGCTCATTATTTGGGAAGAGGACCAGGGCCTATATAAGTAGAGCTAGCCACCATAGTAGAGGCATCTCATCTTAGCTTGATCCAACCCGATCGAGAGCCTAGCCACAAGAACACCTCAACCTCAGGAGGTTGTTCTTCCCTTGTACTGTTCATCGTCAGCCCAAGAGGCAATCCACCACCACCACACTGGACTAGGGTATTACACCACAACGGTGGCCCGAACCATTATAAACCTCGTGTCTTTCTGTGTTGCGAGTTCGTCCGCGAGATCTTAGTGAGCTAGGGCGTAGATCGGCAGGAGGGAAAGACTTCACGCGCACCCCAGTGTTCAAACCTTAAGGGTTTGCCGGAACCCCACATCCGACATTTGGCGCGCCAGGTAGGGTGCGCCGGAGCTTCTTCTCCACCAACCAGCTCGCCGACGCTCCACAGCCACGATGTCCGGCGACTCAAGGTCCGGCCCCGATCGCTAGGCAGCCTGGCCAGCACAGACAGCGCCGCCTGCCCATGAAGATCTCGACCCCGGACTCCAGGCGGCGCGAGCGCCGCCAAACTCCGCCGGGCGTGGACAGCGCGGCCAGGCGTTATCCACCCTCACCCCGTGGCAAGTACGAGCCACGGCAAGAGCGGCGAGTCATGCCGCAGCAACGGCACCGCACTCACGGCGGGAGCAAGCAAACATGCGGGCGGCACTCACGGTGGCAAGGGAGCTGCTGCGATGCAGGTTGATGGAGAGCGGCCGGGATACGCTGCTGGAGCATGTTGCCGAGCTGCTGGATTCAGCGGCGTCGGGCGCACCACCCTTCTGCTATCGGCTCCCCCCTCAGGCCACTGTAGGGCCGTGTGGTGAGTCTCACCACATCCGTCTGCAATCAACTACGTCCGGGGGTTTCATCAACATCAGCACGGCCAGTGGTGTAGGGGGCTCCGACTCCCCCATGCCGCCCGCCACAAGCACGAACGCAAGCGTCGCACTTCATGGTCCCAGCCGGATGCCACGCTACCATCCTCGGGACGCCACCCTAGGCCAAGCAACATGGAGCGTGGGGTACCATGGCGAGGTGTTCGGGGTGACGGCCCCGGAAGCCTACGTGCCCCGCATGATGGATCAAGGATACGCACCAGAGGACGACCTCGGCTCATTCATTGGAGAAGATTGGGGAGAGGGGGCGCTAGGTGCCGAAGCCTTTCAAGAACCAACGGAGAACCACAACGATCGCGCCGGCAACGGCAACTACAGGGTACCGCTAATCTCTCAGGAACAGGCTTAGGCTAACCATGGGCTGCAGATGAATCAGGTTGCAGCGTCGATCAACGACCCTGGCACAGCGGCACCCGTTCCAACAAGGGAGACACGCCGGGGGCCGCCGGGAGGGAGCCAGGAGCAAGGCCCCTCCCCGCGGCGCGCGACGCCTGGCGACACCCGGAGATAGGCCCTCTGCCGGGGAGGCCTCGACAACCCTTCCCCCGGTAGAGGACATGTGGTCGCCGAGGGAACCGCGGGCATCCTCTTTCCCTCCTTTGTGTCTTCCTGGTGACCGGTCGGCTCAGAGGAGGTCGAGGGTGGCGCAAGGCGGGGCCCTCGTCTGGCGATATGAAGCAAGGTCGGTACCTGTGAAGAAGGCCCAGTGCCTGTGAAGCTCGTCGCCCGTGACACTCTCACGTAATAATGAGTTGGGGCTGTACACGCCCCGGAGTCTCAGGAGCGCCGGCCTCAGGACCTGGGGCTCCCTTCCACGCCTAGTGGCAGCACTTAGCTCCACGCTGGTGAGAAGACTTGAAGACCAGAAGACTAGGCCAGGTGCCGGACGCGGCCTTTTGCTTTGGATCTCTTTCTCTGTAGCTTTGCTTTCTAGATCTGTATTTGAGTTGAAGTAGCTTTGCTTTCTGGATCTGGATTTGAGTTGAAGTTGAATTTTTATTGACGCGCGCGGGGGGAGCCTTTTCTCGTTCAAAACAATTTCTTGCCTTTTGGATCTCGTTTTTTCCGGGACTCATGTCTGTCGCCTTCCCCTCACGAGCTCCTCGCGAGCGGGACTGCGCGAAGCATGTGCACACCAAGCACGTGCCAGCACTACAACTGGTGCTCACCTCTAGTGGGGCCCCTTCTGACGGGGCGACGAGCTCTGCAGGGTTCTCAGAAACTCGACGCGACGCGACCCAGCTCAAAGCTTGCATGGACTAAGGTAAACCACGACAGAGAACTCGCACCCGGATTCATGAGCTCACGAGGACATAAACTCGCATTGCATAGGAAAGTAAAAACTACAGTTTGCTTACATGAGGGGCTCCCCCTCTCAAAATGCTCTTACAAGTTTTCCAAGGGCCAAGCCCGAGTTTGTGCGCAGGGTGAAATGACAGGAGAACAAGGCATCAGCCAAAAATGTCGCTCGCTGCGTCACCCGCGGATGCGTCACTCGCGTCGTCGTCGTCTTCATTGGCGTCGTCGCCGCCATCGCGACGCCCCCGTCGCCGTCGTCAACCATGTCGCCTTCGTCTGCGACGACCACCACTGCGTCATCCTCAGAAGTGAAGGCCCTGACCAACGCGTCCACATTGTCCTCAACCCAACGCGCTAGGTTGCCCCGGACAGCCATGGGCACGAGGGCGATGGCGGCGTCGAAATCAAAGTTGGGGTCGGCATTCAGGAGGTGGCTGAAGACATGGGAGAAAGCGCGCTCGAGCAAGCCACGACCCCTTTCCTCCAGAAGTTGGCGAGCTCTGGCAGATCGGGCCTCCAGGCGCGTCACCACCTCGGTGAAGAAGGTCAGGTGGCTGGCATAATCATTCGAGTGAGCGGCCGGCGCCTCCGCATCGCAAATATGGCCCAGGGAGATGTTGGCCCTATTCCGGAGATCCTGAAGAATAGGAGCATGCTCGCGCTCCAGCGTTCGTCGCTGAAGCACTTCCTCCGTGTTTTGCCTCGCAACGGCCTCAGCGTCATCAACCCGCCTCCGGAGGGAACGCAGCTTGGCGCGGGCGGAGGCTATGTCCGCCTGCGCCGTAATCAGGGCGGCGGCCGTGTCTTCCGCACGCCTCCCAGCCTCGTCCAACCTGGGCCTGAGGGCAGCGGGCCCACCCTCATCCTTCGCACCCGCGAGATTCAGCTTCAGGTCATACCTACCCTCCAGGTCTGCGCGAACCTCGGCCACCCAGCGATTGACCTCCTCCTCGACTCTGGCCTCGCGAGCCCCGACGACATCTTCCCCTTGAGCAACTTGACGCTCCCTCGTCTCCAGTCGCTCGAGCTCGAGGCTGCTCTCCACGGCTTCCAGGGCCAGCTCCTCGCCGTGCTTCCGAACTTCCTCATCCTCCGCGGGCGTCCCCCTCAGTGATGCAAGAGCGGCCCTGCGCGCCTCCACCTGCTGCTCAAATGACGCGCTCCAGGCCTGGAGCTCTCACGCGCGCTTCTCCGCAGCCTTGCAACGACAGTCAGCCTCGCGAGCCTCTTCCAAGGCTCGTGAGCGGGCTTCATGGGCAATCTTGAGGGACGCCTCGGCCTTCTCATTTTCAAGATCGCACTGATAGCGGCCGAGGTTGATGGCCACCTTCAGCTTGCGTTGCTCCTCCAGCAGCCGGAGACCTTCAGCCTCAAGGCGCGAGTCAGCACCAGCGAGCTATTCACCCAGTCGATGCATCGCGCCCATCGCCTCTCTGAAGAGCCCGTGACGAACCACGCTCCGCCCGCGCTCGAGCTCGAACGCTCTGCCCACCTCGTCCTCCACCTCGGGGGCTGCGAGCGGGGCACCAAGTGGTGCGCCCCCTCCAAGCAGGGGGCTGGGGGCTGGCACTGAGCCTGACGTCAACCAGTCCTCGCGAGGAGCCCAAGCTGGCTGGGGCTCGCTGCTTGAAGAGGAGCCGAATATCAAAGCCAAAAAATTGCCGTCCAAGACAAGCGGAGGAGTCTTGGGGACGACTGCCAAGCTCCAGGCCAGACCAGGGGGGAGGAGCGACAAGGCCGCAGGTTCAGCGTGCCGGGAAGGCAGGAGCGTCCCTTCAACCAACCCTGCTCTAGGGGCAACAAGCGGACTCGGAGCGCTCAAGGCCGGCGAAAGAGTTGAGGAAGAAGGAGGCCGTTCCTGAGGAGACTCGGCAGCCTCGGTGGAAGGAGCCCTGAAAGACTGGCGTCAGGAGATGAAAAACAGCACACAAGGAGCCACAGCGAGATGATACTTACACATCAACGGCGATGTACTTCCTCTGCTTCAGCTGTCCAATGATGTTGCTGCCGCTGGGGGATCCTTTCCTCTTGTGGAGCTCCTCGAAGTCCACACAAAGACGACCGAAACGCTGGACGTGACGGCCGGGGCGCGGCGGGGCCGAAGGAGGGCCCGGAAGGATATCTTCAGTGGTGCCCAGTTGCGGCAAATAGCCGGGCACCGTTTCACCACGACCTCCCGAGGCTCCCGGAGCCTTGGCCTCGGGAGTTTCATGCCGTGTCTCCTCAGCAACCGAAGCCTCAGGAGGGGGGTGGCAGGCTCCTAAGGATGATGCCCCAGGATTTCCACTCGGCACGTGCTCCTCAGCACTCGAGCCACCGGCCTCCGCCTGAGCTCGCCCACCTGCACCGTCGCTTGGGGCGAGCTCGGCACCAGGGGCAAGGAAGGGAACCACAACGACGGGGTTCTCACGAGGCCCCTCCAGGCCGATGGGCCGCGGCACCCACTCATCAAAATGAGGCATGTTCTCTGCAAATTCATCCTTGTTCTTGCAGCGGTACAGTAAGCAATTCTTCCCAGGAAGTTCGGCCGGCAAAGGGACACCCGTCAGGACCTTGAGCATTGTCTGCCGCGTCCCGAGAAGGAGTCCAAACTCCTGAAACCTCATGTGGTCCTGGCTGTGGAGCAAGGTCCACATTGGGCGAGAATGGTGCTGAAGCGGAGCAACCCGGCGGTTGATGAATTCCATCACCACCATCGGCGCGGTCACGCCGCGATCCTTCAGCAACCTCAACCCTGAGCCAGACGTGGGCAAGGCCGGGGCTCGAGAGCCGTTGATGGCTCCTGCCGGAGTAAGGAACTGCGGGCCCCGACGGGGCCTGAAGCAGAGGACTAAGCACGCCGGCATCAACGAACACCCATCCTGTCCGGAATTCGCTCGTGGGTGGAGGAAGCTCGAAGTCGATCCCCTCGCCCGCCGTCGCAGCCACGGCATGGAAGCTCACGCATCCCGAGCTTAGTTGGGGGTCGACCACATGCAATGAGAAGAAATGGCGAAGGAGGGCCACAGAAGGGGCTATGCCAGCCATGGCTTCGCACACGAAGGCGAAGACGGCGAGAAGAGTAACAGACCGGGGGTCGAGATGCAGCATGTGGACCTGATAATGCTAGAGCACCGCGTTGAAGAAGGCGGAGAAGGGAGGAATCAGGCCAGCCCAGAGGGCATCAATTAAGATTGGGACTTCGGCGGCCGCCTGAGCCGTGCGAGTGCGAGACACAGGCCAGGCCACCGTCTCCCCTAGTCGTTGAAGCTGGAAGCAAGCATCGGGCGCACCTTGTCCATGGCCTCGTCGTTGAGCACCCAAGACCGGCCGAGCGCCGGCGCAAAGGACGGAGGCGCAGCAGGCAGAGATAGAGGTCTCTTCCCCTTTTCAGCTTGTTTCGGCGCCATGGCGATGAAGCAGGCGAAGCGCAAGTCGGATTGGAGAAGAGAAACAGAGTCTCAAGGAAGCAGGGAGATTGGGGAAGCAAGGCGGAGATGACGGAGGAATAACTGTGTAGGCCGCGGGGGCCGCATAGCTAGGCGGGTTCAAAGGCAGCATGGCGAAGCGGAGACGCCCACGTCCAATCAACCGCCACGCGTCAACCGAGGTCACAGGCTTTTGGGCCCTGCAGTGCTCCAAACTTGACCCTTGGCTTTGCCGCGAACCCAAGCTTGAGCACACCTTGGCCCGGGGGCTACTGTCGGCGTTCTAGGAACGGGGGTCCCCAGACTTGCCTGCCTGCGGCCCACCACGTGGCTAAGCCAGCAGGCCATACGGCCCATCTTCATCAACAAGGCATCCATGACCCTCGCGAGGGTCCAAGCCTCGCGAGGCGGACGACGCAAGACCTCCTCTGGAGTGGCCTAGCTAGGCAGGCTCACGAGGAGCGGAGATATCAAGGCGGAGCAAAACCTCACGAGGCTCTCGTGACGTGAGCCATGACGAACGACGCCACGCGGGCGGCAGTGCGCGCAGCGTCCTTATTTCCTCTTTGGTGCTAAGGAGGCCAGCGCAGGCGAAGAGTACCGAGGCATCAGGCAAAGGTTGCTATATTGGTGCAACGAGACCAAGACCAGGAGGACGGCAAGACGGAGGTCATCGTGGAGCCCAAGACGGCGTCACCACCAAAGCTTTTCGCAGGCGAAGACCATTTTTGTCATGATAGCTTGTACTAGTTGTCTCCCTTCAAATTTGCCCGCCGTTGTTGGCTCCCTTCCCGCTCATTATTTGGAAAAGGACCATGGCCTATATAAGTAGAGCTAGCCACCACAGTAGAGGCATCTCATCTTAGCTTGATCCAACCCGATCGAGAGCCTAGCCACAAGAACACCTCAACCTCAGGAGGCTGTTCTTCCCTTGTACTGTTCATCGTCGGCCCAAGAGGCAATCCACCACCACCACACTGGAGTAGGGTATTACACCACAACGGTGGCCCGAACCAGTATAAACCTCGTGTCTTTCTGTGTTGCGAGTTCGTCGAGTTCGTCTGCGAGATCTTAGTGAGCTAGGGCGTAGATCGGCAGGAGGGAAAGACTTCGCGCGCACCCGAGTGTTCGAACCTTAAGTGTTTGCCGGAATCCCACATCCTAAAAGCGCTACTGCTAAGTAGGTATATCAGTAGCGTGTCTCAAAACGTGCTACTACTAAACGTTAACTGTAGCACCGTGTCAGTAGCGCGGTGCCCCGCGCTAATGACAGCCTTTAGACCAGTGCTACTGCTAGGCTTTTCCCTAGTAGTGGACAATGAAGGCCGAGATGTGAAGAAAAGAGTTTGGGGCCAGATCGTGAAAATCTAGGCCGTAGAAGAACATCAGCCCCCTAATGAAGAGGTGGAGCGGGAAGCCCAGCCCCCAGATGAAGTGGGGGACGAACACCACCCTCTCGCCCGATCGAGGCATGGGGACGACCTGGCCCTCCTTTGGCGTCTGTGAGCGCCGTTGGCAGGGTGGTACCTAGTGTGCTTCAGATCCTCGATGTTGTCGTTAGTGATGGTGGAGGCCTTCCACTTGCCTTTGGCACCGGATCCGGCCATGGCCGAATTGAGGGAATGGCCTGGAGGGATTTCTTGAGGAAGAATGGCACAGGGCACTGGAGCTCTGTAGATTGAAAAAGGCAGTGGTGAGAGCAAGGAGCTAACATGCGGCGATAGCTTGGTTGTTTCCTTTTTATAAGCCACCATAATTCCAAGGGTCCTTTTACTGCGCCGTTGGCCTCGACACTTCGCAAAATAATTGGGATGTTAAGTGCGAGTGGGGTACCCAAGATCATTGATCATATCCATTAAAAATGGGGTAGGATCTCTGCCTTGATGAGACGTGCCAATGGAGGAGCTGCCTCTATCGGTGTTCTGGGAACGGGGGTCCCCAGACTTGCCTTCCTGCGGCCCACGGCGTGGCTCTGCGAGCGGGCCCGTATGGCCCATCTTCACCAACAAGCTTTCAAGACCCTCGCGAGGCAGACGACACAAGACCTCCTCGGGAGGGGCAGAGAGATCAAGGCAAGGCAAACCTCACGAGTTTCCGATGACGTGAGCCATGACGAATGAGACCAGGCAGGCGCCAGGCGGGCGCCAGCGCGCACAGTGTCCTTGCTTCCTCTTTGGTGCTAAGGGGGCAAGCGCATGCGAGGAGTACCGAGGCGTCAAGCAAAGTTTTCCATATCGGTGCAACGAGACCAAGACTAGCAGGACGGCAAGACGGAGGTCATCATGGAGCCCAAGACGGCGTCGCCACCAGAGCCTTTGGCAGGCGAAGACTACTTTTGTCAGGATAAGCTATACTAGCTGTCCCCTTTCAAATTGGCTGTTGTTGGCTCCCTTCCCGCTCAATATTTGGGAAGAGGACCAAGGCCTCTACAAATAGGACGAGCCACCACCATAGTAGGGGAGATCACTCAGACCGTCCTCATCGGCACACCACTCACCAAGCACAAGAACACCTCTCCTCATGAGGCTGTTCTTCCTCTTGTACTGTTCATCCTCAGCCCAAGAGGCTATCCACCACCACCACACTGGAGTAGGGTATTACACCGCAATGGTGGCCCGAACCATTATAAATCTTGTGTCTTTGTGTTCTTTGGGTTCGGCGAGCTAATCCGTGAATTCTTGAAGCGTGTGAGGGCGTGATCGGTGAGGGGGAGATCTTCGCACACACCCCAGTATTCGAACCTTAAGGGTTTTGCCGGAACCCGAAATCCGACATTTGGCGTGACAGGTAGGGGTGCGCCGGAGCCTCCCTCCCACCATTTGATCCACCGAAGCTCCGCGGTTCCGATGTCCAGCGACCCAAGAACCAACACCGACCGCTGGGCAGCTTGGCCAACCCGGGCGGCGTCGTCCACGAAGGAGGATCTCGACCCCGCGCTCCAGGCAGCACACGCACCACCTAACGCTGCGGGGCGCGGACGGCGCGGCCAGGCGCCGTCCACCCTTACCCCATGACAGGCGCGAGCTGCTGCAAGGGCTGCAGGCCACGCCGCAGCGACGGCGCCGCACACTCGGCGGGAGCAGGCGAACGTGCGGGCGGCGCTCACGGTGGCGCGGGAGCTGCTATGATGCCGGCTGATGGAGAGCGGCCGGGATGCATTGCTGGAAAGCGCCGTCGAGCTACTAGACGCAGCGGCCATGGGAGCGCCGCCCATCTGCTACTAGCTCAGGCCCCAGGCAGCGGCCGGATCCCACGGCGGGCCTCGCCGCGCCCGCGTACCCTCGAGTGCGCCCGGGGGTCTCATCGATGTCAGCGCGGTTCATGGCGTCGCCCGCGCCCTCGCACTCGCACCACCCTTGATGGGTGCGGGTACGAGCATCGCCGCACACGGCCCCAGCGGGCCACCACCCTACCACTCTCACGACGGCGTGATGGGCCGGGCAACGTGGAGCGTGGGGCACTTCGGCGAGGTCCTCGGGGCAACGGCCACGGAGGCCTACGTGCCCCGCATGACGAACCAGGAGTACACGCCGGGAGATGATCCCGGCTCGTTCCTCGAGCCAGGCCGGGAAGAGGAGGCGCTAGGAGCTGAGGCCTTCCCGGAGCCGCCCGAGAGCCCCGCCAACCACCCCATCGACAACAGCTACCGGGTAACACTAATCCCCCAGGAGCGGGCTTATGCTAACCATGAATCGCAAGTGAATTAGGTCACAGCGCCAGGCGGTAGTTCTAACACGAAGGTACCTGTCCCACCAGGAGAGGCTCACTGGGGGCTGCGTGGGGGGAGCCAGGAGCAAGGCCCCGCACCGCGTCGCGCGGAGGAAGGCGTTGATGTTGATTTTTCATTGATGCGTGCGGGGGGTGCCTTTTCTCGTTCAAGCGATTTCTTGCTATGCTGTTCTTGCCTTAATTCGGAGTTCGCGCCTATTGCTTTCTGTCACGACCGGTTTTTCAATAAAATAATTATTGAGAGACCAATCCCTTTTACGGACCAGTAAGGAAGAATTCCTTCTCACTGGTAAACAATATCTTGGTCACAGAAGAAAAATACCAGGAGTACTGAATATAATACAAGGTTGAGCGGAGACTGCTCAACAATTATTACATGCACGCCGATAAAACAAGACGGCGGATAGGGTGGCAAACTACTAACTCACGATAATAACGGTGGTGGAAATATCACCGTGAAGCGAGTGATATGACTCCTGAAGACTACAACTCTTCGACCGTCGGAGTGAAGCTCGAGGAGACTTATTGCGGGTGGCGGAAGCGTATATAAAACAAGTGACCAATATCCGGGATCGCGCAGGACTGACTGGGACTCCTCTAGGCGTCGGACGCGCTATCAAACTCTTCATCCAAGAGATCGCCTTCGCCAACATCTGGCCAAATCAACAAGCCAGGTGAGTACTATGAAAGTACTCGCAAGACAGTTCGGACATAAAATATAACAAATGTAAACATGAAGCATATGAACAATTAACCAGTGCGTTCTGACATAGAGATAATAAATACGGGGTGCCAAACGAGGGTCTGAATGACTCCTCGAGAGGAAACTGCAGAATAGTAATATTGGTGCCAAGCGAGGGTCTGAATGACTCCTCGAGCGGAAAATGCAGAATAGAAATACTGGTGCCAAACGATTGTCTGAATGACTCCTTGAGAGGAAAATGCAGAATAGTAATACTGGTGCCAAACGAGTGTCTGAATGACTACTCGAGAGGAAAATGCAGAATAGTAATACTGGTGCCAAACGAGTGTCTGAATGACTCCTCGAGAGGAAAATGCAGAATAGTAATTGCCACAGTCGGGCGTCGGGGCGACACCACATAAAGGGCTTATAACAGAAAACAAAGGCAGTGCGTGCCACAGTCGGACGTCAGAGCGACATCACATAAAGGGCTTATATTTAAAGTAAGAAACAAGAACACGCCACAGTCGGACGTCTGCGCGACGTCACATAAAGGGCTTATATTGTAGCTTAATAACTCAATAGCTCGGGAACATAAATTATCACAAGCACGAGACAAATATAAAGTTAGTCCATCCACAGGAATAACAAATAAACTGGATTTACCACTTGAGCTGGTTCACCGGGGACAAGTTTTCCACGCGGATAGATATGGATATACTGATTACACTACTTGCTCATGCGTACGATGACTTGGAAGGAATTGACTTTGCAGAGTTTGTACTTAACCACAGCCAACGAATTTCAGTAGTCACGGGGACTAGTTCCGTCTACGGTGTTTTGGAAGAAACACGTCTAACCAGTACACACCCAATTCAACCTTCCGAAGCCAGGGATCACCCTCGGCAACGTTCAAGAAAAACCTTGAGACGGGGAGGCTACAACCTCGCGTAGCATGGGATCAAATTTCTATACGCGCGCTGTAAGGGGGTGCCCCCCTCTCGGTCCCAACCGGAAACACCCATGCCCCCTGACCGGATGACTGGCTTTAATCCTGGGCCAAGGTACCATCATCGCGGCCTCTCTGTTTGGTGTGTACACGGAAAGAGGTTACCAACTTACTAAACCGCATCCTGGCAAATGAAACATGTGGTAGCACGGAAGGGGGAAAGAACGATAAGGTGACTCCGTCCACGTTAACGTCGGAGAAAGTCAGATGACGCAAGGCTGGTATGCTATAACAGTACCACCTTGCTGCCCTTCATGTCACCACATGATTAGGCCATCTCTCATCAGAGATCATCGCAACTTTGGAACATGCGGGGAAAAGAACGATAACGTGACTCCGTCCACGTTAACGTCGGAGAAAGTCGGATGATGCAAGGCTGGTATGCTACAACAGTACCACCTTGCTGCCCTTCATGTCCCCACATGATTAGGCCATCTCTCATCAGAGATCATCGCAACTTTGGAACATGCGGGTAGTTGCCTTACAAGCAACGAGGTATTTACCGACACTCATATGCCACGCACAAACTTTCACGCAAACATGCAAAACACTTGTCATATCAAATGTTCAAAACATGCTTGCCTGGTTCGGAAAAGTCAGAGTCTAGCTCGACAAAGTTCGCGGCTCCGTCACCTCTTCCGGATCCTACGGCAATCACGAAAACGGGCACTAACGTGAAAACCAATGGGTGCACAGAAACTTCTCCAGATATTTTTCAAATAAATCCCATAAAAAACTAGACAAAATTTTAAGACTGTCAGAAAAAGAATCACTCAAAAATCCCTTTTCATTTAAAAGTTATAAAGGTTTCTGTCCAGGGACTTATCTGTAATGAAACAGAAAAGTTCCAGGGTTTAAACTGAGAAAACAAAAATGCTTCGGAAAGAAATGCGCTAGCTAGAGAGGGAAATCGTATTTTGCCCGAAGGCGCCAACAGAAAACGGTTCGCGAAAGAATAGAACAGAGGCTGACATGCGGGGTCCACATGTCAGGTTTGAAAAGCTCGCCGGCGCCCGAAGACTGCGGTGGACGCCGGCGTCGAACCACGGCGAGTTAGGAGGATCGGAGGGTACCAAGAGCTTCAGCGTCTTCTTCCGCGTCGGTGGGTGGTGGACACGACCAACGGGGAGCACCACGTCAACGGCGACACTTTCTCCGGCGGGCGGCGGCTCGGGTGGTGGTGGAGAACTCCGGTGGAGGGCTGCAAACTTCGAATTGAAGCGCGGGTCAGAAAGAGGGATGCATGGTGAAGCTACTGGCAAGAGAAGGGAGGCGGAGATGCACACATGGGGGCGAATCGAGCTGGATCCCGTGGCGGGTCGCGGTGGCCGGAGTCGAGGAAGGAGACCTCCTCGGGGCTCTTCCAGTGGCTAGGCGTTCTCTAGGTAGAGTGCAGGGATGGTGGGTGCTCGAGTTGAAGCTCGGGGCCTCTATTTATAGGTGGATCGACGGGGTGGCCGTGAACGGAGAATCTCCGGCGAACGATTACGGCGATGCGGTGGATTGGCAGGAGGTTTGAGTGGCCAGGCAGCATCAGTGGAGGTTACTGGTGTCATTCCACAGCTAAACGGAGTTGGTCTTGGCGTAATGGCATCGGTCCACGGTGAGATGACCGCACGGGCTCGACGGCGGCAGAGAGCGCGCTCCGCGCCCTGTGGTTCACGACGAGGGTGGCTGCGCATTCGGGTGAGTGGAAGGCCACGCGGCGAGCTCCGGTGGTTTGGGCGGCGCTGGGTGGCGCCGTCAGCGCCGTGCCTCCCGCTGGCGGCCGCAAAGCCGCCGCTGGCGTCGGTCACGGGGCGGCGCACCTTCTGCTGCTCGTCACCGACGTCCGCAAGGTGCCAGGCGTTCGTGCGGTGCAGCAACAAGAGGGAGGGGACGGGGAGCAAGGCGACACAGTGGCACTGGTGAGATCGACGCCGGGTTCTGAAGAAAACGACAGTGCACTGCAATGTTCTCTGAACTTAACTGAAACTTGACATTGACAATGCACTGCAGGTGTTCGACAGAATGATTTGGCAATGAGAAAAAAATTTCTGGGGCTGTAACTTGGTGAGGTGACCACTCAATGCACCCAGAGGCTGCCTGATTTTACTTGGAATTTTTGGAGAAAGTTTTGAATGAATTTCACCAAATTTGACAAATGTGGTCCAAACTTGCAGCAAGTGTAGTCTGAAAAATTTGAACTGAAGACTAGTGGATCTTCATGGATCTTGGTTGAGGGTTCAAAGGACTAGGAGGGAGAAAAGGTTTGGGGGCAAAAATCAAGACAGAAAATGTAGCTCCTTTGCAAATCTCCAAGTGCTAGAATAGAAGACATAAATTTATTTGAATAAGATTTAAATGGAAATAATCACATGGGGAGGTTCAACCTGCTGGATTTGGTGCAAATCATGATCCAAAGGTGAGGGAAGGGTTAGGAGAGAGTATTTGTACTAAGGCCATGGCAAGAGGGAATTGTTGAAAGTGGCAAAGGATTATTCCAAAAGCCATAGTGGAAATTTCAAAGTGATTTTCAAAAGGCATTTTTCCAAATTGAAAAGTATTTTGTCTTGAGTCCAAATGAAAAGCAAGAACCTCCAAGACCCAAAAACAGATCTTGGGTGAATCCAAATAAAACTTTTGCCATAAAATAATATTTGAAAGGGAGAGTTCTTTTGAAGAAAAATTTAAATCACCTCCCTCAAGTCAAATAATTTTTTTTTGAAAAATCCAAATAAAAACTTGGGTGTCACAACACCTACCCCCTTAGGAAAAATCTCGTCCTCGAGATTTCTGCTGATCCTCAAATAGATATGGATACTCTGCCCGGAGGAAATCTTCCCTTTCCCATGTAGCTTCATCCTCAGTGTGGTTGCTCCACTGAACCCTGAAAAATCTTGTCGTTTTCTGACGGGTCCTCCGTTCAGACTCTTCTAAAATATTTACTGGTCTTTCTCTGTAGGTGAGATCTGGTTGCATATCAATGTTCTCATGAGGTACATGCTTCTCCGGGTTACTCACACATTTCCTCAATTGTGAGACGTGGAATACGTCATGGACGTCTGACAGCTCCTTGGGTAGGTCCAGTTGGTAGGCTACCGTGCCTCTTCGTGCCTTTACACAAAATGGTCCAATAAATCTTGGGGCTAGCTTCCCCTTAATTTTGAACCGTCGCAGACCCCTCATAGGAGATACTCGGAGGTATACGGGATCACCGGGTTCAAAGCTGACCTCACGATGCTTCTGATCATAGTAGCTCTTTTGTCGGCTCTGTGCTGTCTTGAGTCTGTCCCTGATTTGTTTAACTTTCTCCTCGGCCTCTTTAAGCATGTCCGGGCCGAAGATACGGCTGTCACCTGTTTCTGACCAATTCAGTGGGGTACGACACCTTCGTCCGTACAATGCTTCAAAGGGTGCCATTTGCAAGCTGGATTGGTAACTGTTGTTGTAAGCAAATTCGGCATACGGCAAACTCTCTTCCCAACTGGATCCATAGGTGAGCACACAGGCTCTTAGCATATCCTCTAGGATTTGGTTTACACGTTCCGTTTGTCCAACAGTCTGAGGGTGGTATGCTATACTGAAAGCTAGTTGCGTGCCCAGAGCTTGTTGTAGGTGATCCCAAAATTTGGAGACGAATTGGGTGCCTCGGTCTGATATTATAGTCTTTGGGACTCCGTGCAAGCAAACTATACGGGAGAGATAAAGTTTGGCCAATCTTTGTGTGGAGTAGGTAGTCTTCACGGGAATGAAATGAGCAACCTTGGTTAGTCGGTCTGTGATGACCCATATGGCGTCATTTCTGCGTTGTGATCGGGGTAATCCGACAATGAAGTCCATTCCTATTTCATCCCATTTCCACTCCCGTATCCTATTTGGCTGGAGTAGCCCTACTGGCTTTTGATGCTCGGCCTTGATGCGCTGACATCAATCGCAACAAGCAATGAATGTGGCTATATCTCTTTTCATACTGTGCCACCAAAATCTTTCCTGAATGTCCTTGTACATTTTGGTTCCTCCAGGATGGATGGAGTATGGAGCGGTGTGGCTTTCCGTCAAGATCTGTTGCTTGAGTTCCTCAATGTTAGGTACGCAAAGTCTGTCTCCGTACCATAATGTTCCTTCACTGTCTGCGACGAACTCTGAAGCCTTACCAAGGTTCATTTTCTTCTTTATGCCTTCGATGCTGGGATGTCCCTGTTGAGCCTTCTTAATATGTTCCACCAGGGTGGGTTGTATCTCCAGATTTGATACGGTGCCCTTAGCGACTAACATCATGTTGAGCCTAGCGAACTCTTTCTGAAACTCAGGCCTCAAGTTTTGCGGACCGTCATTGTCCGGGCTGGGGTTCCGACTAAGGGCATCGGCCACTACATTTGCTTTCCCTGGATGGTAGTGAATACCGACATCATAGTCCTTGACCAGTTCCAACCAGCGTCGTTGGCGTAAATTTAGCTCTGGCTGTGTGAAAATATATTTGAGGCTCTTATGGTCCGTATATATTTCACAGCGATTTCCCAACAAAAAGTGCCTCCACTCCTTGAGTGCATGTATAACTGCTGCTAGCTCCAAGTCATGTGTTGGGTAATTTTCCTCATGTTTTCGCAGCTGCCTGGAGGCATATGCGACAACTTTGCCATCCTGCATTAGTACGCATCCGAGACCTTTTCGGGAGGCGTCACAATAAACTTCAAAACTCTTGTGTATGTCTGGCACAGTTAAGACCGGTGCGGTTGTCAGCTTCTTCTTGAGTTCTTGGAAGCTTTTCTCGCATGCTTCCGTCCATACAAATTTCTTGTCCTTCTTGAGCAACTGTGTTATAGGTTTTGCCACAGTGGAGAATCCTTCAATAAATCTTCTGTAATATCCGGCCATTCCTAGGAAACTCCGCACATCAGTAACGTTGGCGGGTCGCTTCCAGTCCAGTATGGCCTTGACTTTTTCTGGGTCTACGGCCACGCCTTCTTGGTTCAGTATATGGCCTAAGAAACCAACTTGTCTTAGCCAAAATTCGCACTTGCTAAATTTGGCGTACAACTGATGTTTCCTCAATTCTCCCAAAACAATCCTGAGGTGCTCAGCATGCTCTTCTGGTGTCCTTGAGTAAACCAGAATATCGTCAATGAATAC
Source organism: Triticum aestivum (assembly GCF_018294505.1). Lineage (NCBI taxonomy): Eukaryota > Viridiplantae > Streptophyta > Magnoliopsida > Poales > Poaceae > Triticum > Triticum aestivum. The sequence continues at coordinate 239,271,392 of NC_057799.1, forward strand.
CACCACAAGTTTGTCCATGAATTTCATGAACACTTTGTTCATGAGGTGGACGAAATATGCGGGGGCGTTCGTTAGTCCAAAAGGCATCACTGTAAACTCGTATAACCCATATCTGGAAGTGAAAGCTGTCTTGGGATATCTTCTGTCCGTACCTTCAGTTGATGGTATCCCGATCTCAAATCAATCTTTGAAAATACCTTGGCTTGTGCGAGCTGGTCAAACTAATCATTTATCCGTGGCATCGGATATTTGTTTTTGATGGTGACCATATTGAGGGCTCGATAGTCTATACAGAATCTTAGTGTCCCATCCTTTTTCTTTGCGAACAACACAGGCGAACCCCAAGGTGAGGAGCTGGCTTGAATAAATCCTTTGTTCAATAATTCCTTTATCTGCTTCTTCAACTCCACCAATTCTGAGGGTGCCATTCTATAAGGCTTCTTATAGATGGGAGCGGTGCCAGGTGCTAGTTCAATGCTGAATTCTATCTCTTGGTCTGGTGGCATGCCTGGTAGTTCTTCAGGGAACACATCAGGAAACTCGCATACCACTGGAACTTTTCTCAGTTCAGCAATGTCCATTTTCTTCAGTTTTGGTTGCTGTGATCGTGGCCTTTCTTGAGCGGAAACTCTTATTGTCTTGCCGTGATGGTGAGTGAGAATCACTGTCCGATTGAAACAGTCGATGAATCCTTTGTTGGTGGTCAACCAGTCCATCCCTAAAATGACATCCAGTCCTTTACTCTCCAACACGATGAGATTCGCGTGGAATTGTAGTCCTTCGAACTCAATGACCCCTCCTCGGCAGTAACCCTGAGCGATTTGCTTATTTGCGGGGGACTTGATGATCATAGATTTTTCCAAGGGAAGTATCAGAAAACCATGTCGCAAAACAAAACTCTTCGAAACGAACGAATGGGAAGCTCCAGAATCAAACAAAACCGTGGCAGGTACTTTGTTGATAGGGAACGTACCGAGCACGATGTCTGGGGCATTCTGCGCTTCTTCCCTGGTCACATGGTTCAGGTGACCCTTCCTGTGGTTGTTGTTGGGGTTGAAATTGTTGCGCTTGGGGGCTGGATTGTTTCCACCATTGTTTGGCTTGGGTGCCGAGTTCCTTGGCTTTGGGCACTGCTTAGCATAATGCCCTTCTTGACCACAAGCATAGCAGGTGACCCCTGGACGGTATGTGTATTCCTTGTCCCTGGAATGAAACTCTCCGACGGGCTTTGGATTAGTAGTCGTGGATCTCCTTGCGTCTGTCCTTGGGACCTCAGTCTTGCTTCGGTTGCTGCAGGCAAGAGTCGTCTTGTCCCTCTTCCGCTTACGGATATCTTCCAGACTACGGCGCTCATTTTCCATGGTGATGGCCTTGTCAACCAGAGTTTTAAAATCCGGAAAGGTGTGTACAATCAGTTGGCATCTTAGTGCTGGTGCCAGGCCATCCAGGAATTTTTCCATCTTCTTGCTTTCTGTCATGAGCTCGTCGTAGGCATAATGAGACAGCTGGGTAAACTGACCGTTGTATTCTGTCACTGACATGCCTCTCTGCTTCAGGTCATCAAACTCTCTCTTCTTGATTTTTAGGATGCTCCTGGGGATGTGTGCCCCACGGAAGCCTTCCTTGAACTCTTCCCAGGTGATGTTGTGTTCACTAGGATGCATGTGTAGGAAGTTTTCCCACCATGCTGCAGCTGCTCCAGTAAGGTAGTGTGGTGCATAAAGCACCTTCTCATGATCTGAACACTGAGCAATAATCAGTTTCCTTTCAATGTCACGAAGCCAATCATCGGCTTCCAGCGGCCTATCGGTGTGAGCAAAAGTTGAGGGGCGAGTCTTCTGTAACTCAGATAACATGGAATGTGGTTGATAGGGTTCACGGTGGTTTCCCATATTGATGACATGATTCATCATCTCTTGGTGCTGTTGCTGACTTTGCTCGAAGAGACGGGATACTTGAGATAGGGCTACTTCGCTGTCTTGATGACTGGACTGACCCTGAGTGAAATTGTTGCTAGTCTGTGTCCCGTAAACCTCTTCTGGCTGATTGGGCATAGAGCGAGTCCACGGGCGAGACATTTTTCCAGTCTGGGGGTATCATTTTGCAAAACCCATGAGAAAAACTGTGTAGCACAAGGAAAATCTTGCAAAGGCAACAATTTAAAAGACTTCAAGGTTTTTCAAGAAAACATAAATGATTTTGCACGGAGAAGAACTGCTTAAGATAAAACTTACACGCGAAAAGCAAACACACGATACAGCACTCAGGATGCGCGTACACATTCCTGACATGCTATTTAGACTAGCGTACTACTCCGGAAGGCAGCAAACACACCAATACAAACTAGCGAATAGATAAAACAGCACATCATACAAGCAGACATGACGCGCGGCTACTCGGCGCTCTCAGTCGGAGATGGTGAAGATTTCCTTTCCCTTGCCGATGGCAAGACTCAGCGGTCCAGGAGAATCAACCTCCACCTCCTCTCTAGCTGGCTCCTGGCGCGTAACGCTGCGCTGCGGTGATGGTGCGGGGGCGACTGGTGGTAGAGCGGGTGCGGTAGGCGGTGCGGCTCTGACTGGAGTAGGAGCGATGACTTGGTCGAACTCCTCAGTGGTAGGCAGACGGCGAGCAGTGGCCAAAACGGCTGGTGCATATGAGGCTGAAGACGAGACAAATGTCAGAGGCGGTGCCGTGTTGAGAAGCTCCTTCCTGCTGGCAGGACCTCCCCGGACTAAGTCCATGCGGGCAGCCACAAGATCGTCCACGAGGTTGTCGAAAGACTCCTCCAGAGCCTTGAGATACTCCACAACCATCTCGATGGCTTCATCTCGCTCTCCCCGATGGCAGGCGAATGCATAGTGGCTGGTGTATGGCACATGGCATGGGAGGTAGCGGTAGGGACGAGTCTTCATCGTAGGAAGGATGTCCCGAAGGGGAGCTATCGCCTCACGGGCAGCCATCTGCATGGCATGCCTCTCCGTAGGCATGGCCCTTCCCACAAAACGGAAGTGGCGAGCTGCAGAACGTCCTCCCTTGAATTGCACCATAGCTTGGTGCATAGACACGTCGTCGCTAAGCTTGTGCTGGTAGAGCGTGAACTCCGGGCGAGCTGCTGGCCCGATCGCGAGCTTGGTGATGGAGACGAGGAGCTTGACAAACCCCTCGGGCACGTTCGTGAACACTCGATTCTCACAGCTGCTGCCAGCCATCTACAAAAGTAGGCAAAAATTCTGAGTAGTCAAGTCATAAATTTATGACGACCAACAGAAAATAGCTACAATTGCAAAATGCTGAAAAAGCACAAAAGACGCTAATAACCGATTAGCGATCGCACCTAGTGGCTTCCTACAGTCAGCCTGGCTCTGGTACCAAGCTTGTCACGACCGGTTTTTCAGTAAAATAATTATTGAGATACCAATCCCTTTTACGGACCAGTAAGGAAGAATTCCTTCTCACTGGTAGACAATATCTTGGTCATAGAAGAAAAATACCAGGAGTACTGAATATAATACAAGGTTGAGCGGAGACTGCTCAACAATTATTACATGCACGCCGATAAAACAAGACGGCGGATAGGGTGGCAAACTACTAACTCACGATAATAATGGTGGTGGAAATATCACCGCGAAGCGAGTGATATGACTCCTGAAGACTACAGCTCTTCGAGCGTCGGAGTGAAGCTCGAGGGACTTATTGCGGGTGGCGGAAGCGTATTTAAAACAAGTGACCAATATCCGGGATCGCGCAGGACTGACTTGGACTCCTCTAGGCGTCGGACGCGCTATCAAACTCTTCATCCAAGAGATCGCCTTCGTCAACATCTGGCCAAATCAACAAGCCAGGTGAGTACTATGAAAGTACTCGCAAGACAGTTCGGACATAAGATATAACAAATGTAAACATGAAGCATATGAACAATTAACCAGTGCGTTCAGACATAGAGATAATAAATACTGGGTGCCAAACGAGGGTCTGAATGACTCCTCGAGAGGAAACTGCAGAATAGTAATACTGGTGCCAAGCGAGGGTCTGAATGACTCCTCGAGCGAAAAATGCAGAATAGAAATACTGGTGCCAAACGAGTGTCTGAATGACTCCTCGAGAGGAAAATGCAGAATAGTAATACTAGTGCCAAACGAGTGTCTGAATGACTCCTCTAGAGGAAAATGCAGAATAGTAATACTGGTGCCAAATGAGTGTCTGAATGACTCCTCGAGAGGAAAATGCAGAATAGTAATTGCCACAGTCGGGCGTCGGGGCGACACCACATAAAGGGCTTATAACAGAAAACAAAGGCAGTGCGTGCCACAGTCGGACGTCGGAGCGACATCACATAAAGGGCTTATATTTAAAGTAAGAAACAAGAACACGCCACAGTCGGACGTCTGCGCGACGTCACATAAAGGGCTTATATTGTAGCTTAATAACTCAATAGCTCGGGAACATAAATTATCACAAGCACAAGACAAATATAAAGTTAGTCCATCCACAGGAATAACAAATAAACTGGATTTACCACTTGAGCTGGTTCACCGGGGACAAGTTTTCCACGCGGATAGATATGGATATACTGATTACACTACTTGATCATGGGTACGATGACTTGGAAGGAATTGACTCTGCAGAGTTTGTACTTAACCACAGCCAACGGATTTCAGTAGTCACGGGGACTTGTTATGTCTACGGTGTTTTGGAAGAAACACGTCTAACCAGTACACACCCAATTCAACCTTCCGAAGCCAGGGATCACCCTCGGCAACGTTCAAGAAAAACCTTGAGACGGGGAGGCTACAACCTCGCGTAGCATGGGATCAAATTTCTATACGCGCGCTCTAAGGGGGAACCCCCCTCTCGGTCCCAACCAGAAACACCCATGCCCCCTGACCGGATGACTGGCTTTAATCCTGGGCCAAGGTACCATCATCCCGGCCTCTCTGTTTGGTGTGTACACGGAAAGAGGTTACCAACTTACTAAACCGCATCCTGGCAAATGAAACATGTGGTAGCACGGAAGGGGGAAAGAACGATAACGTGACTCCGTCCACGTTAACGTCGGAGAAAGTTAGATGACGCAAGGCTGGTATGCTACAACAGTACCACCTTGCTGCCCTTCATGTCACCACATGATTAGGCCATCTCTCATCAGAGATCATCGCAACTTTGGAACATGCGGGGAAAAGAACGATAACGTGACTCCGTCCACGTTAACGTCGGAGAAAGTCGGATGACACAAGGCTGGTATGCTACAACAGTACCACCTTGCTGCCCTTCATGTCCCCACATGATTAGGCCATCTCTAATCAGAGATCATCGCAACTTTGGAACATGCGGGTAGTTGCCTTACAAGCAACGAGGTATTTACCGACACTCATATGCCACGCACAAACTTTCACGCAAACATGCAAAACACCTGTCATATCAAATTTTCAAAACATGCTTGCCTGGTTTGGAAAAGTCGGAGTCTAGCTCGACGAACTTCGCGGCTCCGTAACCTCTTCCGGATCCTGCGGCAATCACGAAAACGGGCACTAACGTGAAAACCAATGGGTGCACAGAAACTTCTCCAAATATTTTTCAAATAAATACCATAAAAAACTAGACAAAATTTTAAGACTGTCAGAAAAAGAATCACTCAAAAATCCCTTTTCATTTAAAAGTTATAAAGGTTTCTGTCCAGGGACTTATCTGTAATGAAACAGAAAAGTTCTAGGGTTTAAACTGAGAAAACAGAAAACGCTTTGGAAAGAAATGCGCTAGCTAAAGTGGGAAAGCGTATTTTGCCCGAAGGCGCCAACAGAAAACGGTTCGCGAAAGAATAGAACAGAGGCTGACATGCGGGGTCCACATGTCAGGTTTGAAAAGCTCGCCGGCGCCCGAAGACTGCGGTGGACGCCGGCGTCGAACCACGGCGAGTTAGGAGGATCGGAGGGTACCAAGAGCTTCAGCGTCTTCTCCCGCGTCGGTGGGTGGTGGACTCGACCAACGGGGAGCACCACGTCGACGGCGACACTTTCTCCGGCGGGTGGCGGCTCGGGTGGTGGTGGAGAACTCCGGTGGAGGGCTGCAAACTTCGAATTGAAGCGCGGGTCAGAAAGAGGGATGCATGGTGAAGCTACTGGCAAGAGAAGGGAGGCGGAGGTGCACACGCGGGGGCGAATCGAGCTAGATCCCGTGGCGGGTCGCGGCGGCCGGAGTCGAGGAAGGAGACCTCCTCGGGGCTCTTCCAGTGGCTAGGCGTGCTCTAGGTAGAGTGCAGGGATGGTGGGTGCTCGAGTTGAAGCTCGGGGCCTCTATTTATAGGCGGATCGACGGGGTGGCCGTGAACGGAGAATCTCCGGCGAACGATTACGGCGATGCGGTGGATTGGCAGGAGGTTTGAGTGGCCAGGCAGCATCAGTGGAGGTTACTGGTGTCATTCCACAGCTAAACGGAGTTGGTCTTGGCGTAATGGCGTCGGTCCACGGTGAGATGACCGCACGGGCTCGACGGCGGCAGAGAGCGCGCTCCGCGCCCTACGGTTCACGACGAGGGTGGCAGCGCATTCGGGTGAGTGGAAGGCCATGCGGCGAGCTCCGGTGGTTTGGGCGGCGCTGGGTGGCGCCGTCAGCGCCGTGCCTCCCGCTGGCGGCCGCAAAGCCGCCACTGGCGTCGGTCACGGGGCGGCGCACCTTCTGCTGCTCGTCGCCGACGTCCGCAAGGTGCCAGGCGTTCATGCAGTGCAGGAACAAGAGGGAGGGGACGGGGAGCAAGGCGACACAGTGGGACTGGTGAGATCGACGCCGAGTTCTGAAGAAAACGACAGTGCACTGCAATGTTCTCTGAACTTAACTGAAACTTGACATTGACAATGCACTGCAGGTGTTCGACAGAATGATTTGGCAATGAGAAAAAAAATTCTGGGGCTGTAACTTGGTGAGGTGACCACTCAATGCACCCAGAGGCTGCCTGATTTTACTTGGAATTTTTGGAGAAAGTTTTGAATGAATTTCACCAAATTTGACAAATCTGGTCCAAACTTGCAGCAAGTGTAGTTTGAAAATTTTGAACTGAAGACTAGTGGATCTTCATGGATCTAGGTTGAGGGTTCAAAGGACTAGGAGGGGAAAAAGGTTTGGGGGCAAGAAACAAAGTAGAAAGTGTAGCTCCTTTGTAAATCACCAATGGCTAGAATAGAAGACAGAAATTTGTTTGAATAAGATTTAAATGGAAATAATCACATGGGGAGGTTGAACCTGCTGGATTTGGTGCAAATCATGATCCAAAGGTGAGGGAAGGGTTAGGAGAGAGTATTTGTACTAAGGCCATGGCAAGAGGGAATTGTTGAAAGTGGCAAAGGATTATTCCAAAAGCCATAGTGCAAATTTCAAAGAGATTTTCAAAAGGCATTTTTCCAAATTGAAAAGTATTTTGTCTTGAGTCCAAATGAAAAGCAAGAACCTCCAAGACCCAAAAACAGATCTTGGGTGAATCCAAATAAAACTTTTGCCATAAAAAAATATTTGAAAGGGAGAGTTCTTTTGAAGAAAAATTTAAATCACCTCCCTCAAGTCAAATAATGTTTTTTTGAAAAATCCAAATAAAAACTTTGGTGTCACACTTTCCCCTCGCGGGCCCCTCACGGGCCCCTCGCGAGCGGGGCTGGGCACAGCACACACGCGCCACGCACATGCCATACCATGACTGGCGCTTCCTCCTCGTGAGGCCCTTTCGGGCGAATCGACAGGCGCCTCAGGAACTTCTCAGGAACTCACAACCTCATGAGTCAATTCGGAACCTGCCAGGTCAAGGTAAATTACAGCAGCAAACTCGCCATGAGACTCGTGAACGCACGAAGGCACATAATCAGCTTGGCCCAAAAGAATAGGGGCAGTAATCTATTTACATGAGGGGATCCCCCTCCCTAAATGCTCTTACAACCTCTGGGCCGCGCCCGAGCTTTTGCGTGCAGGATAAATTGCAAGGAAACATGGGATCAATCGCACATATCTCTCGCCGCGTCCCCTGGGACGCCTTCGGACGCGTCGCTGGCATCATCGTCACCTTCGCTGGCATCATCATCACCTTCGACGGCACTACCATCACCGTCGTTGACCAGGTCGCCCTCGTCTGGCGCGACCACCACCGCGTCGTCTTCGGAAGTGAAGGCCCTGACCAGCGCGTCCACAGTGTCCTCCACCCATCACGCCAGGTCGCCCCGGATGGCCTCCGGAACTGGAGCGATGGTGGCGTCAAACTCAATGTCCTGATAGGTGTTCTGGAGATGGCTGAAGACGCGGGAGAACGCGCGCCCGAGCAAGCTGCGACTCCTCTCTTCGACAAGCTGCGAGCCCTCTCGAAACGGTTCTCCAGGCGCGTCACCACCTCGGTGAAGAAGCGAAGGTGACTGGCATAGTCGTCCGCTGTGACGCCCCCAATTAAATCGTACCCTAATCATGCACGCAAAGGTGTACGATCAAGATCAGGGACTCACGGGAAGATATAACAACACAACTCTAAAACATAAATAAGTCATACACGCATCATAATACAAGCCAGGGGCCTCGAGGGCTCGAATACAAGTGCTCGATCATAGACGAGTCAGCGGAAGCAACAATATCTGAGTACAGACATAAGTTAAACAAGTTTGCCTTAAGAAGGCTAGCACAAACTAGGATACAGATCAAAAGAGGCGCAAGCCTCCTGCCTGGGATCCTCCTAACTACTCCTGGTCGTCGTCAGCGGGCTGCACATAGTAGTAGGCTCCTCCGGTGTAGTAGGAGTCATCGTCGATGGTGGCGTCTGGCTCCTGGGCTCCAGCATCTGGTTGCGACAACCAGGTAGAAAGGAAAGGGGGAAAAGAGGGAGAAAAGCAACCGTGAGTACTCATCCAAAGTACTGGCAAGCAAGGAGCTACACCACATATGCATGGGTATATGTGTAAAGGGCCATATCGGTGGACTGAACTGCAGAATGCCAGAATAAGAGGGGGATAGCTAATCCTGTCGAAGACTACGCTTCTGGCCTCCTCCATCTTGCAGCATGTAGAAGAGAGTCGATGGTAAATTCACCAAGTAGCATCGCATAGCATAATCCTACCCGGCGATCCCCTCCTCGTCGCCCTGTTAGAGAGCGATCACCGGGTTATATCTGGCACTTGGAAGGGTGTGTTTTATTAAGTATCTGGTTCTAGTTGTCATAAGGTCAAGGTACAACTCCGAGTCGTCCTTTTACTGAGGGACACGGCTATTCGAATAGATAAACTTCCCTGCAGGGGTGCACCACATAACCCAACACGCTCCATCCCCTTTGGCCGGACACACTTTCCTGGGTCATGCCCGGCCTCGGAAGATCAACACGTCACAACCCTACCTAGGAACAACAGAGAGGTCAGCACACCTGTCTAAATCCTATGGCGCAGGGGTCTGGGCCCATCGCCCATTGCACACCTGCACGTTGCGTACGCGGCCGGAAGCATAACTAGCCCCCTTAATACAAGAGCAGGCTTACGTTCCAATCCGGCGCGCGCCACTCAGTCGCTGACGTCACGAAGGCTTCGGCTGATACCACGACGTCGAGTGCCCATAACTTTCCCACGTAGTTGTTTAGTGCGTATAGACCAAATGGCCAGACTCAGATCAAATATCAAGAACTCGTTAAGCGTGTTATTTTTAAGTATCCGCGAACGCCGACCAGGGCCAGGCCCACCTCTCTCCTAGGTGGTCTCAACCTGCCCTGTCGCTCCGCCACAAAGTAATAGTCGGGGGCCGTCAGGAACCCAGGCCCACCTCTACCGGGATGGAGCCACCTGTCCTTTCAGCCCCCTCATCAGAATCACTTGCGGGTACTCAACGAGCTGACCCGACTTTTGTCACCACATGTGTCATGTATATAAGTATATAGTATATACCCGTCATCACCTCCCGAAGTGATCACGGCCCAGTAGTATAGCATGGCAGACGAACAAGAGTGTAGGGCCACTGATGGAACACTAGCATCCTATACTAAGCAGTAGGATAGCAGCTAAGGGTAACAACTGTAGCAACAATGACAGGCTATGCAACAGAATAGGATTAACCGAAAGCAGTAACATGCTACACTCTTCTAATGCAAGCAGTATAGAGAAGAATAGGCGATATCTGGTGGTCAAGGGGAGGGGCTTGCCTGGTTGCTCTGGCAAGAAGGAAGGCTCATCAACAACGTGGTCGAACTGGGGGTCGCCGGCAGTCTCGGGGTCTACCGGAAAGAAGTAACGGAGGGGGAACACAATAAATAACAGAGCAATCAAGCATCATAAAGTGTAACATGGCATTACGAGGTGCTAGAGGTGACCTAACGTAGTAGTAGGTGCTACTGGCAAAGGGGGTAAACATCCGGGAAAGTATTCCCGGTGTTGACGTTTTCGGACAGATGAACCGGAGGGGAAAAGTTGCGTGTTTGCTATGCTAGGGATGTGTGGCGGATGAACGGGCTACATATTCGGATTCGTCTCATCGTTCTGAGCAACTTTCATGTACAAAGTTTTTCCATCCGAGTTACGGATTAAAAGATATGATTTTCAAACGAATTTATTAATTTCTGGAATTTAATTAATTATTTAATTTAATTCGAAATTGGATTTATGACATCAGCATGATGTCATGCTGATGTCAACAGTCAACAGGGGTGCGGGCGACGTTTTCGGGCACGGCCCGATCAGGCGCACGCCCAGGGGGCCGTGGCGGACGAGGTCGTCGAGGCTGGGCGGTCGCCGGCGGGAGGGCAGCGGCGGGCGCGGGCGGGGGCGGCGGGAAAGCTGCGCAGCTGTGGGCGCGCGCGTGTGAGGAAGGCCGGGGCGAACGAGCTAGCTCCGGCGCCGGCGAGGCGGGGCCGCGCGCAGGGCGACGGATGGCTACGACGACGGTGGTGCGGGCTTGAGGTGCGCAAGCGGAGGGGCGAGCCGCAGGTGAGCGCGGAGCTGGGAGGACGCGGGAGCGAGGCGGGCGCGCAGACACGCGCTCGGCCACGGGCGAAGGCGAGGTTCCAGGAGGCGTGCGCGCAGTGGGGGGCACGGTAGTGAGCGGGCGAACGGCAAGCGGACGACGTGGGTACGGCTGGGCGGAGGCCAGCGCGGGGCGCGTCGAGGTTGCGGGGCCACGACACAGGACGAGCGCACGCAGGGCAGGAACAGAGAGGGAGTGCGGGCTGCGATGCTCACGTTCGAGTAGAGACCAGGGGGCGGCGAGGCCTGGTGGAGCCGGCGAGGGAGAGACGGGGATGGGCAGTCCGACGGGGAGATCCGACGAACGGCAGGGCGGCGAGGCGACGCCGGCGGGATCGGGGATGGGGAGCGCGGCCCAGATCTAGATCCACTAGAGGGGGGAGAGGAAAGGAGGGATGGGGGGAAGTGGGGTCGTGGGTGCGGGGGTTAGGGTTCGGTGGTGAGGGGGCAGCCTAAGTAGGCCAAGGGAGTGGGAGGGTCGGCCTGTTAGCGGCCAGGTGGGCCAAACGGCCCAGGGGGAGGGGGTCCTTTTACTTTGTTTTTTATTCTTTTTAGTATTTCTTTTTATTTATTTCTTTCATGTTTCTTTTAGTTGCTGTTTATTCTAGTGTTAACAATATACCAACGTGGCACCTAAATTGATGTCACCAATTATGCCACTGCCACATTAATTTTGCTACTCAAAGTAAAATAGTTTTAAAATTAATTATTATTTAAAAGTAATTAAATAATAGTTTTCGCTATTGTTTTATTCATCTTATAGTATTTAAATATTTTATAAAGATGTGATTTCTCCATCATAATTACCTGAGCAACTTTTGGTTCGCTCCGAACATTTTAGTTTTAGTATTTTTTTGAAATTATTGTTTTCTTGATTTTGAAATTGAATTTGAATCGTTTTCGAACTAACGCGAGATTAACAATAGTAATTGAGGTGACGTGGCATCATTAGTAGAGATTCACTGTAGCTTAAGTATCCGGGCGTCACATCCGCGTGGGGGTGAGGGGCATTCTCATCGCATATGTGGCCCAGCGCGGTGTTGGCCCTATTCCTGAGGCCCTGGAGCATGGGGGCGTGCACGCGCTCCAATGTCTGTCGCTGAAGCACTTCCTCCCTGTTCTGCCGCGCAATGGCCTCGGCGTTGATAACCAACTGCTGAAGAGGGAGCAGCTTGGCGCGGGCGGAAGCTAGCTCAGGCTGCACCGAGACCAGGGCGGCTGCGGCGGCCTCCTCTCGCCGCTCCGCCTCAGCAAGCTTAGACATGAGGGCGGCAGTCCTGCCCGCAGCCTCGTCTTCAACGCGCTTCAGCTTCAGGTCATACCTACCCTCAAGATCCGCACGAGCCTCGGCCACCCGGCGATCGACCTCCTCTTGGGCCCTGGCATCGCGCGTGCCAACTGCGTCCTCCGCTTGGGAAACCTGACGCTCCCTCGTCTCCAGTCGCTCGAGCTCAAGGCTAGGCTCCACGGCTTCCAGCGCCAATGCCTCCTCGCGCTTCTGGATCTCTTCCTCTTCAGCAGGCGTCCCCCTCAACGACACGAGGGTGTGTCTGCGCCTCCACTTGCTGCTCCAAGGAAGCGCTCCAGGCTTGGAGCTCCCATGTGCGATTCTCCGCGGCCTCGCGATGGCGGTCGGCTTCCCGGGCCTCTTCAAGAGCTCGGGAATAGGCCTCTCGCGAGTCTGCGAGGGAAGCCTCGGCCCTCGCGTTATCAAGCTCGCGCTGGTGGCGCCCGAGGTTTATTGCCACCTTTAGGTTATGCCGCTCCTCCGCCAACCGAAGATCCTTGGCCATGAGGCGCGCATCCACATTCACGAGCTCTTCACCAAGCCGGTTCATCATGCCCAACGCCTCCTGAAAGAGCTCGTGGCGGACGACGCTTCCTTCTTGCGGCGACTTGAGCACGCTGTTGACTCCATCCTCTGCCGCGGGGGCCGCAGAGGGGGCCCGAAGCAGCTCACCCCCTCCCAGCAGGGGGCTGGGGGCGGGCACCCACCTGGTTGCTGGCCAGGCCTCACGAGAGGCCCGATCAAACGGAGACCCGCCGCCTGAAGAGGACCCCAGGACCGAAGCCAACCAGCCGCCGTCCATGGCCAGGGAAGGGGCCCTTGGCACACTGGTCTAACCCCAAACAAGGCCACCAAGAGAAGGCGGCGAAGGCATGAGCTCAAGGTACCCAGCTGGCGGGCTCGCAATGCTTTAATCTGGCGAAGGAAGCAAACCGAGAGGAGGTTGCTTCTCAGGAGATTCCGCGGCCTTGGCGGAAGGGATCCTGAGGAACCAACCGTCAGAAAGGGAAGCGGCGCGCAAGGGATGACAGAGATAAGGTACTTACTCATCGATGGTGATATACTTCCTCCGCTTCAACGTCCCGAAGACGCCGCTGCTACAGCTCTGGGATCCCTTCCTCTTGCGGAGATCCTCAAAGTCCACACGGAGCCGGCCGAAGCGTTGGACGTGGCGAGCATCACAAGGGGCAACTGGGGAAGCGCCCCAAGAGGCCTCAGGAGCGCCAAGCTGGGGAAAGCTGTCGGGCTCCACCTCGCGACGACCTGTCGATGCCTCGTGATCTTCGACCTCAGGATCAGCGTGCTGCGTCGCCCTTTAGCTACCGCCCCGGCGTGGGAATCACGAGTTCCCGAGGATGACGCCTCTGGAGCCTCAGGCAGCATCGACACATCTGCACCAGCTCCCCCGGCCTCCGACGGTGCTTGCCCCCCAGCGTCCACTCTTGGGGCAAGATCGGGGCTAGTGGCAAGGAGAGGAACCACGACGATGGGGTTCTCGCGGGGCCCCACCAGACCAACTGGACGCAGCCCCCACTCATCGAAGGAGGGCATGCGCTCCACAAATTCCACTTTGTTCGAGCAGCGGTACAGCAGGCAACTCTTCCCCGGCATGTCATCTGGCAACGGGACACCCGTCAGGACCTCAAGCACCATTCGTCGCGCCTCCAGGGGGATCCCGGTCTCTGGAAGTATCATGTGGTCGTTGCTGCCGAGCAAGGCCCACATCGGTCGAGAGTGCCGCTGAAGCAGAGCAACCCAGCGCCGGACGAACTCGTTCACCACCATAGGCGCAGTCACGCCGCGGTCTTTCGGCCCCTTCAGCCTAAGCCAGACGGGGACAAGGCACGGATTGGTGAGCCTTTGGTGGCACCACCTAGAGTTGGGAATGGCAGGCGTCGACGGAGAAGAGAGCAGGGGGCTGAGCACTCTGACGTCAACAAATACCCACCATGTCTGAAACTCGCTCGTGGATGGCGGAAGCTCAAATTCAATCCACGCGCCGGCCGTTGCCGCCACGGCCTGGAAGCTCAAACACCCCGAGCTCTGTCGGGGATCAATCAGGTGCAACGAAAAGAAGTGGCGGAGAAGAGCCGCGGAAGGAGCAATGCCCACCATGGCCTCGCAAACAAAGCCGAAGACGGCAAGAAGGGTCACGGATTGAAGGTCAAGGTGCAGCATGTGGATCTGATAATTGGAAGCACTGCGTTGAAAAAGGCGGAGAAAGGAGGAACCAGGCCAGCCCAGAGGGCATCGATGAAGAATGGGACCTCGATGGTCGTCCTGTCGATGCGGGCCAGGCCACCATTCTTCCCCACTGATTGAAGATGGAGGCGAGCATGGGGCGCACCTTGTCCATGGCTTCTTGGTTAAGCACCAGCGACCTACCAATGGCAGGCTCAATGGTCGCGTGTAGTTCGGCGGAGGACAGGGGCTCCATCCCTTTCTCCGTCTGATCTGGCGCCATGGAGATGGAAAGACTTAGCTCAGATCGGATTGGGAGGAGAGGCTGAGCTTCGAGGAAACGGAAGAATTGGGGGAGTGCACCACAATGATGGGGTGTAAATCGTGTAGACCGCTGTGGCCGCCTAGCCAGGCGGGTATCAAGGTCGCACGGGGAAGCGGAGACGCCCACGTCTAATCAACCGCCACGCGTCGACAAAGGCCGCAGGCTGTTGGGGCCCACGGTGCTCCGCACTTGCCCTTTGGCTTCGCCTCGAAGCCAAGTCTGAGCGCGCCTTGGGCCCGGGGGCTACTGTCGGCGTTCTAGCAACGGGGGTCCCCAGACTTGCCTGCCTGCGGCCCACGGCGTGGCTCTGCAAGCGGGCCCGTATGGCCCATCTTCACCAACAAGCTTTCAAGACCCTCGCGAGGCGGATGACACAAGACCTCGTCGGGAGCGGCCTCACCAGGCTGGCTCGCGAGGGGCAGAGAGATCAAGGCAAGGCAAACCTTGCGAGGTTCCGGTGACGTGAGCCATGACGAACGAGACTAGTCGGGCGCCAGCGCGCACAGTGTCCTCGCTTCCTCTTTGGTGCTAAGGGGACAAGTGCAGGCGAGGAGTACCGAGGCATCAAGCAAAGGTTTCCATATTGGTGCAACGAGACCAAGACCAGCAGGACGACAAGACGGAGGTCATCTTGGAGCCCAAGACCGCGTCACCACCAGAGCCTTTCGTAGGCGAAGACTACTTTTGTCAGGATAAGATGTACTAGCTGTCCCCTTTTAAATTGGCCGTTGTTGGCTCCCTTCCCGCTCAATATTTGGGAAGAGGACCAAGGCCTCTACAAATAGGACTAGCCACCACCATAGTAGGGGATATCACTCAGACCATCCTCATCCGCACACTACTCACCAAGCACAAGAACACCTCTCCTCAGGAGGCTGTTCTTCCCCTTGTACTGTTCATCCTCAGCCCAAGAGGCAATCCACCACCTCCACACTGGAGTACGGTATTAGACCGCAATGGTGGCCCGAACTAGTATAAATCTTGTGTCTTTGTGTTCTTTGGGTTCGGCGAGCTAATCCGTGAATTCGTGAAGCGTGTGAGGGCGTGATCGGTGAGGGGGAGATCTTCGCGCGCACCCAAGTGTTCGAACATTAAGGGTTTTGTCGGAACCCAAAATCCGATAGCCTAGAACCACGCATCAAGTTATCATAATGGTTTGACGTTTGTGACCGGCCTTGACCTTTCGCCGAAATTTGCCAGGTGAAAACACTATTCACACTTGGGCGGTTGGCCTTCGAGGCTAAGTAATATCGATAATTCGGATTCCGGATACAACCTAGTTGAACACGTGGCCGAACTTGGCCGAGTACCTTTTATAGGCTTGGCCAAGGGGAGTTATTCCGGACACATAAGGGGAGAAGAACTTGCCGGCAAGCCGAAGACTTCAAGTGCGGGAGTTCTGGTACACCGACGTTGGAGGCTAGTTCAGGGGCTATTGAGGGAGCCCTAGACTAGGGGGTCCTCGGTCCGCCGACCTATCTCTTATGAGCCGGACAGGTGGGTTGTTATACGACTATTAAAAGGTCGAGCAAAAAGGCGACACCGCGTGTTGGTGCAACAAACCCTGGGTCCATTGCCCAGACTGCGCACAGGCCCAAGAACAAGGTTACAACACCAGGATCGGAGCAAAGAACGAGAGATCAGTTCTTTGAAGGATCAAAGTGTAGACCAAGAGGACCAAGACTAGCCAGAGAGACAAGATACCACTACGAGAGGAAACTCCCTTGCCGGGCAGGCGAGCCTGGCGAGGTTGGGGTTACCCCGGAAGCGAGCATCCAAGATCGCCCCGGCAGGCCTGCCGGGGCTCATGGAGGCAAACCACTCCACCGCACCACCTCACAGTGACGCACGTCGTCGATCAGTGTGGTGTCAAGCTCCTAAGTGACTAAGTGGCTGCTCCCCGCCACATGGCAGCCACTTCCTACAGAAAATACCTCCAAGGGACACCCGTCCTGAGATGTGTCAAGCAAGCAGGCGCGTGTCAGATTACGGGTTCCGCAAACCCTTGAGAGGTTCGAACTTTGGGGTGCGCACAAAGGACTCTCTCTCCGCAGGCTGCCTACCCAACGATTCCCTGGCCTAGCTCGATGAACCCAAAGAACAAGAGACACATGGGTTTCTACTGGTTCAGGCCACCTTGCAGTGTAATATCCTAGTCCAGTGTGTGGTGGATTGCGTCGAGGGGCTGAGGATGAACTAGTATAGTGGATGAACAACCTCAGGTAGTGAGGTGTTCTTGAGCTCGATGAGCTGGTGAGATGGCCTTGGTGGAATGGCTCCCATCCAAGATTCGATCCCCCTCTATGGTGGTGGCTAAGTCCTATTTATATTTTCCTTGGTCTTCTTCCCAAATGTTAGGCAGGACGGGATCCCACAACGGCCAAGTTTGAAGGGGGACAACTAGTACGAGCTATCCTGACAAAAGTAGTCTTCTCCTGCAAAGGCTCTGGTGGTGACGCCGCTGCGGGCTCCGCGATGACCTCCGTCCTGTCGTCCTTGCGGTCTTGGTCTTGTTGCACCGATATCGAAACCTTTTTCTGATACCTCGGGACTCCGCGCCTACGCTTGCCTCCTTAGCACCAAAGAGGAAACTAGTACACTGCACCCGTTGGCGCCTGCCTGGCCGTGGTCGTCATGGCTTACGTCACGTGAACCTCACGAGGTACACCTGGCATAGATATCTCCGCTCCTCGGGAGCCAACCTAGCGAGGCAGCCCCCAGGGAAGTCTTGGTGTCGTCCACCTCGCGAGGCTTGGCCCCACACGAGGGTCTTGAGCTGTTGCTGCTGAAGCTGGGCCATATCGGGCCGTTGATGGAGCCACGCCACGGGCCACAGGCAGGCAATTCTAGGCACCCCCAGTCCCGGAACACCGACAGTAGCCCCCGGGCCCAAGGCGCGCTCGAACTTGGCTTTGAGGCGAACCCAAGGGGCAAGTGCAGAGCACCGCAGGCCCCAACTGCCTGCAGTCTTGGCTGACGCGTGGCGATTGATGGGACGTGGGTGCCTCAGCTTCCCAACGATTCCTCGGCAACCGTTTGACTTGACGAGACCCTGCTGCATGTAGAAGAAAACCATCATTTTCCGTGATGGTGGAGACCGGCGGTTGACCTCCTCATGGCTATAAATGAGGAGAGTGGCGGAGCGCCCGTTGCTCATCTCCATCTTCTCACCGCCTGCTTCACCTTCTTCCTCCTCGCCTCGCCGTCTTGCCGCAATACTCACGGCGCCGATAAGGAGATTTTCCGATGCGGAGAAAGGGAAAACCCCCCGTGAGGAGCAGGGCCCACTTCCGCCGAAGAAGAGGTTCAGCTGCTCCCGCGATGCCGGCGTGAGGTTGGAGGTGACGCGTCCTTGGTACGAGCGACCTCCTCCCGGCTACCCGCTGCCCTTGTATGCCCAGGCGCAAGGCTCCGGAGGAGGAGGCGGCACCCCGCGTCGCTTGCATCACGGCCGTGGTGGCCAATCCATGGTCGCACGAGCCGTCGGCCCATGAACCCACGCCGAGGGCTCCTCACGCAAGTTCGTGGTGTCGGCAGCGATGCCACCGCGCACATGGATCCAGTTCCCGCGGTTCTTTGCTGAGGAGATGCCGCCTAGGGGGCCGCTAGAGCTGTGGCTGCAGCACGCCGGGTGCTGCACCCTGGCCACGGGGGCAGAGGTCGAGGTCGTCCCCCAGGGCAAGATCTTCATGACCTGCGGATGGGGCGAGGTCGCCCGCGCTTGCCGAGCAGAGGGGGCCCTCACCATCCACTTCGAGTATGATGGCGCCTCCACTTTGTTCTTCATGGTCTTCGACAAGGAAGGCCGCCGCCTGGAGTGCTGCCCTGGAGGGAGCCACCAGGATGGCGCAGCAGCAAGCGCCGAGCGTGCCCCCGGCCCAGCCGATAGCTCCTCCAACAGCAACGATGTCTCCAGGGAGTCAAGTGACTCTCCCGAGCTTGACGAGTCTCCGGAGATGAGCGATGACAGCTACGCGCCACCGAGCCCTCGCCGTGCCCGGAGCACGGGAGTGGCATCTGCTCATCGTCGTTGATGACCTGGATGGGGTGTTACACGGAGGGAATATCATAACACATAGCCGAAAATGGCAAGAGTTGGAGTTACAAATATGGAAAGTTACATCCGGGGTGTTACAACACTCCACCACTACGAGAGGATCTCGTCCCGAGATCTAGGACTGAAAGAACTCCGGATATTCGGAATGGAGATGGTCCTCGCGTTCCCAGGTGGCTTCCCGGTCGGAATGGTGCGACCACTTCACTTTCAGGAATTTGATTGACTTGTTGCGAGTCTTGCACTCAGTTTCTTCAAGAATAGCAACGGGGTGCTCATGATAAGACAGATCTTCTTGGAGGTCAATCTCTTCGAAGTTGATAGTGCGCTCAGGCGTCTTGAAGCACTTGCGGAGCTGTGACACGTGGAACACATCATGCACGTTCGCGAAGTTGGAAGGAAGCTCAAGTTGATAGGCAAGGTCGCCTCTTTTGCCAATGATCTTGAAAGGACCCACGTATCTAGGGGCAAGCTTCCCTTTGATACCGAAGCGACGAGTGCCTTTCATTGGAGAGACGCGGAGGTAGAGATGGTCTCCGATCTCGAAAGCCACATCATAGTGCTTACTATCATAGTAACTCTTCTGGCGCGATTGCGCGGCTTTGAGATTATCACAGATGACTTTACACATTTCTTCAGCCTCTGTGATTAAGTCATTGCCAAGAAGTTGGCGTTCACCAGTCTCTGACCAATTAAGAGGAGTATGGCACTTTCTGCCATAGAGAATCTCGAATGGGGCCTTGCCCGAACTTGCTTGGAAGCTATTGTTGTAGGAGAATTCGGCATATGGAAGACAATCTTCCCATTTCATGCCAAGGGAAATGACACAAGCCCTGAGCATATCTTCAAGAATTTGATTGACTCGCTCTACTTGGCCACTAGTTTGAGGATGGAAAGCTGTGCTGAAGCGAATGTTGGTGCCCATGGCCTTCTGGAAGGAGTCCCAGAACTTAGAGGTGAAGATGCTTCCACGATCAAAAGAAGACAATTCTGGAGGTGTATAGCTCGGCCAACTGAGCTGCTGTGATGGATTCTTTGATTGGAAGGAAATGAGCCACTTTAGAAAGCTTGTCGATGACAACGAAGATAGCATCATTTCTGCGCTTGGACTTTGGAAATCCAGTCACGAAGTCCATTTCGATATGATCAAACTTCCATTCTGGGATAGCAAGAGGTTGGAGGAGACCAGCTGGTCGTTGGTGTTCTGCTTTCACCCTTCGACAGACATCACATTCAGTCATGAACTGAGCAATTTCTCGCTTCATTCGAGTCCACCAATATGACTACTTGAGGTCATGGTACATCTTCGTACTTCCAGGATGAATGGAAAGGAGAGAATTGTGTGCCTCGTTCATAATGACTTTCCTTAGATCACCTTTAGGAACCACAATCCGGTCCTCGAAGAATAAGGTGTCTCTGTCATCAATGTGATAGCACTTGTATTTGGAAAGGCCCTTCACTACAGGAAACAGCTACTTTGCCGTCTGCCATGGCGGACGGCAAAGGCTCGAAAGGTGGACGGCAAAGACCTTTGCCGTCAGCCGCGGACGGCAAAAGGCTCCGGCAAAGAAGGCTACGGTAAACAGCTGCTTTGCCGTCTGCTTCCTGGCGGCGGACGGCAAAGGCTCTTTGCCGTCCGCGGCGGACGGCAAAGAGGGCGGACGGCAATATTTGCACTGTCAGTCTGTTAAGTGGCTAACGGCAGACCTTTGCCGTCCTCCGCAGACGGCAAAGAGCCTTTGGTCTTTGCCGTCCGCCTTATGATGTCATCTACACGTCACTAGATGGCAGGTTCTTTGCCGTCTGCCACTGATGGCAAAGTGCAGGTTCTTTGCCATCTGCCACTGTAGGCAAACTGACCAGGTTCTTTGTCGTCTGCCACTGTAGGCAAACTGACCAGGTTCTTTGCCGTCTGCCACGGACGGCAAAGTCTTTGCCGTCTGCCACGGACGGCAAAGTCTTTGCCGTCTGCCACTGTAGGCAAACTGACCAAATGGGTCAGCTCCCAGGAAGCACAGTTGGCTGCCACGTGGCTTCTTTGCCGTCGGTGGCAGACGGCAAAGGCTTTGCCGTCCGTGGCAGACGGCAAAGAACCTGCATATTGTCTGTTTTTTCTGTTTTTTATTAAATCCCACAATTTGCAGCACATATCACATATATAAGTTTCATATCCAACACATATCCAACACATATCTAGCACATAAGTTTCATATCACATATCACATCAGTTTCATCCATACACATTGTTCATACATAAGGAAGTTCCATCCATACACATTGTTCCATCCATATATATATTACAATGCAAAGTGTCATGAAGATAGAAAGCTAGATACAATGCAAAGTTTCATCAAAGGAAAAGCAAGCACTCCATCATAGCAAGCTAGCTTCCATCAAGTGAATGAAATCTGCAAAATGGTAAATATGAAAGTTAGAAATAGGTGACTAGAACAAGAAGAAGACTAGAACAAGAAGTATATGTCATTTATGAGCTAACTTAGGTGAAATGGATCATATATGAGCTAACTAAGTTGAAATGGGTTGTTTATGAGCTAACTTAGTTGAAATGGATCATTTATGAGCTAACTTAGTTGAAATGGGTCGTTTATGAGCTAACTAACGTGAATGGCATCGTTTTTGAGCTAAGTAAGGTGAAATGGGTCATTTTGGAGCTAACCTAGTTGAAATGGATCGTTTTTGAGCTAACTTAGTTGAAATGGATCGTTTTTGAGGTAACTAAGGTGAAATGGATCGTTTTTAGCTCACTTAGGTCAAATGGATCGTTTTTGAGCTAACTTAGTTGAAATGGATCGTTTTTGAGCTAACTTTGTTGAAATGGATCATTTTTTAGCTAATTTAGTTGAAATGGATCGTTTTTTAG
>NC_057799.1:239293090-239298055 GCF_018294505.1 Triticum aestivum
TTTTGAGCTAACTTAGTTGAAATGGATCGTTTTTGAGGTAACTAAGGTGAAATGGATCGTTTTTAGCTCACTTAGGTCAAATGGATCGTTTTTGAGCTAACTTAGTTGAAATGGATCGTTTTTGAGCTAACTTTGTTGAAATGGATCATTTTTGAGCTAATTTAGTTGAAATGGATCGTTTTTGAGCTCACTTAGGTGAAATGGGTCATTTATGAGCTAACCAAGGTGAAATGGGTCGTTTATGAGCTAACCTAGGTGAAATGGGTCGTTTATGAGCTAACCTAGGTGAAATGGGTCGTTTATGAGCTAACCTAGGTGAAATGGGTCGTTTATGAGCTAACCTAGGTGAAATGGGTCGTTTATGAGTTAACCTAGGTGAAATGGGTCGTTTATGAGCTAATTATGCAATTTTTGACATAAGTAAGCTAAGTACATATCGTTTTAGAGCTAACTTAGGTAAAATGGATGGTTTATGAGGTCAGTAAGCTTATTAAGTCATTTTGGAGGAAAAGAAGCTAACTCTAGGTCATTATGGTAAGCATATTGGAGGAAATAAAGCTAAGTCTAGGTCTTTATGCATTTGTTAAGAAAAACACTAGAGAAACTTACCGTGATCAAGGAGGTGTAGGAGCGGGCTGGCTAGTGCCGGTAGCTGGAGAAGGATCATGCGATGCGTTTCTGGAGTTAAGCTACACCAAAGATCATTTCCAATGTCTCGTTAGCATTATGACACTCAAATGTTAAGACTAGCAAGTAATGTCCATTCAAATTAAACTCACCGTGGTCCCAGGAGCAATCACTGGCATCGGCGGAGCGGTCTGACCGATCTTCTCGCACACAGACTGCACATTTGGTTTTGACGACTCAGTCATACTAGTTAGTAATGAGACAAACACTACATGAATGTTTTGGCTAATCTGCAGAAGAAACTTACCACAAGGAGCTCGTACATGGCCCTTGCCTGCATGTCATTCTGTGCCCTCTCCTCCTCCATCATCTTTGTCGTCCTCTCCTCCAACTCCCGCTGCCTCTCCGCCGCCTCCGCCAGAAGTTTCTCCGTTCTATCTCTCTCACTCTGTATAGCAGCCTGCAACACCACTCACATGACCATTTGTAATCATTGATGGAAGCGCACACAATGTAATGGAGAAAGATAGCTGAGTACGTATCAATAACCTTGATGGCGAGTTGCACTGGCCGTTCACGAGGCCTTATCTCAGGAGCGGAGCTCGACTGGCGCGCCTTGATCTCCGGGAGAGTGCTAGGACAACGGATAAGTCCATCTCCAATGGCTATGGAGCCATGGGACCTCCCGCCACCAGATATCATCACCAGCTCTGGATCAATGGGACCCTGGCTCGGGTTAAAGTCCTCCCCTTTCCTCGCCTTCCCCTCATCTCTATATCTCACGAGCTTGTTGTGGGAGGAGATGTTGGTGAAGTTGTTTGCATCATCGAGGTCAGACTGAGAGAAAGCCTTGACTTTCTTGTAAGAGCTAGTGTGGGCCATGGCATACAGGTCGTACACCTCTGGCACCTTATCCGCCTTATTGTGGCGTGCCTGAAAGAGAGAAACAATGAAAATTAGTAACTAAAGGGCTCAAGCTAGCATGATGAATGAATTGCATGAATCATGAAGCAAACCACATACCCAGTTGCACCCGAACTGATATAAGTTGGAGCTGCCTTGATGGTGTGGCACACCTTCCATTTGGGCACGTTTGTCCTTGGCCTGGTTGTGGAGGGCTAGCCATTCTTGTGAGCACCACTCATCGACCAACACCTCCCAACAATCCATCCGATCCGCACACCATCTCGGAGGCGCCTAATTTAGCAAATAGAAACTTGAGCGCTACGGCTAAGAATTACTAAATGAAGGAACTTAAGTAGAAGGCCTTAAGAATTACCTTCATGTACTGCTCCTTACTCAGGAACTTATCGCGGCACGCCGGCTTGGTCTTCTTGATACCACGCAAGGCGTAGTAGTCTCGAACAGCCTGCACCCGAGCCTCGTGCCGTAAGTTCTGGAGTAGGCGCTTGCAGACATTCTCGATAACATTTGCGCACTCCTCCTCGTATCCCTCCTCACACCTGTAGAATGTCTGCAATCAAATGAGACAATATTGATTAGTACAATTAATAACTAGCTAGTTGAAGATTTTGAAATGTGTAAAGGAGAAATTACCCAGAACGTCCTGATCACCATGTCTGCCCTCGTGTCGCACACGACACCGTCGATAATGACATCCGGTGGGGCCGGGGCAGCCACGTAGTGCTCCCAGCTCAACCCAAGCTCTGGAAGCCGACCCTCACCAGGCAACGTGACAAACCCCGGGAAGTTTTGCCGGCAAAGAACTCTAAGGACGGAGTTGGGCCGGCGGACACTATGATGGTGGTCCCAACCCCTGCAGCATGACAAGGCCAACGCATTAGTTATTTGAAGAAACGTGAATGCAGAAGGTACAAAAATATTAAATGCACTTACGTACCTCTCCCCATCAGGGAAGATCAACCACCTCTGCTCGCGGGTCGCCGGCACGGACGGGAGCCGTGTAGCACCACGCTGGTAGACGGTGCCACCCTCCTCCTCAAGATCAGTCGGCTCCCCGCCATCATCAGCATGGCCACTCGGCTCCTCGGGCTGATCCGGCTAGGTACCCCATCCGGACGTGTGCTCCTCCAGGGTCTCGTGGGCCGAACTCTCGTGGGCCGAAGGCCAGTCGACCCGAGGCTCGTGGGCCCAAGACCCGTGGACCGGAGGCTCGTGGACCGGAGTCCGTGTAGCCTCCTCCTCGGACGAGTCCACCCTAGCAGTCACGTGCTCGGGTGAAACAGCTGGGGGTGGCGGCGAGGAAGGCTCCCTAGCAGTCACCCTACCTCCTCTCCCGCGACCACGTGCCCCACCTCCTCTCTTCCTACCTCGTCCCCTGTTGGGCACCGCGGTGGACGAAGAAGGGCCTGGCGGTGTGGACATACTGTCCAGCAACGCTCGGCGAAGAGGTACGTCTGGAATCGAAGACCTCAGACCACGCGCCGAGGAAGAAGGGGCCTTGGCGCGCTCCCGACCAGCGCCCACCATCTTTCAACACCTGCCATGACAAACAGTGAACGAAATTAGTACAACATAAAAAAAAGACCGCCATGAATAATAATATGTGTATCACTTAAGTGTATCATCATCAAGTACAACATTAAAAAATTTAATACCTGACACTACTAATAATCTCGATCAGTATCATCAATAAATGCGTAATCATCATCATCACTATAATCAATGACGGGCTCATAGGGTTCAGTGGCATCAACATGTGCAAGGCCACCTTGACGTAATCGGTCAAGCAATGACAGGTCATCCGCAGCAGTAACCTCTTCTTGTTCCGGCTCTTCTTGTTCCTCCTCTGGGGTGATGTCGGATTCACTGTCACTGTCTACTTCAATGTTTTGGGGTGAAGTATAGCGGTTCTTGAAACGCTTTTTGGAAAGACGTGTCTCTTGGAAGAATTCTCCTTCATATGTGTCTGGGTTAATGTGAGGTTCATAATCCTCTTCCTTTGGGGGAGATAGTCTAGCACGTGGCGGCACTTCATAAACGACATCCCAACCTTTCAGATTTGGATTAGTTTGGCAGGCCCACGGTAGATAGAATACTTGGGTCGCCTGTTGAGCCGTAATATAGACATCAGGAACATCTAAATGGGTGCTTTGGTTGATTTCAACTAGCCCTATATGTTCATGAGTTCTTCTAGTCTTCTTCGGCTGAAACCAATAACATTTGAAGACTACGACATTCGGTGGGTTTTCACCATAGAATAGAAGTTCATAAATTGCTTCAACTCTCCCATAATACTCGGTACCTCCTTCGCCGATAGCAGATACACAACAATTTGTAGACTATCGGTCGGCCATAGATAGCTCTTTGCCATAGGTACGAAAGCGATACCCGTTGATGTCGTATTTGTCAAATGAACGGACCTTATAGTCAAAACCATTAGCGACTTGTCTCAATTCGGCGTCCATAGACTCTGAATTAGCCTACAAGTTTAATACGAAAGGATTGTTGCATTACGCACAAATTAGCGAATGAAACCGGGATAGCCGCCTACAAATTAGCCTACAAGTCTAATAGAAATTACCGTTTGTTTGAACCAAGAGATGAAACCGGGATAGCCGCCACCTTGCTTTGCGAGAAGCTCATACTCTTCGACAGAATCCTTTTGGATCACCGCTCCATACGAGAATAAGGCGACATATCGACTGTATGAAATATCCAGGAATAAGAGCAGTTCAAAGGAAATAGAAGTTGCGAAACTATGTACCGAGAACTTACTCGATGTACGGCCGCACTTCTATCAGGTTGTTGAAGATATACAACGAAATGGTCCGCCATTGTTCGTTATCCAAAGATACTGGATTTGAAACACTGGCTGGTGCGAGATTCCCTTTGAATAGGCTGAGGTTGGATCCACCCTTTTTAGGGTCCTCAGCATTGTACCGAGGCTTCGGATTATGCAAATGACGATTTTTGGCTTCGTAGTGTGCTGTCACGAAGTTTGCCGCCTCCTCAGTGATGAATGCCTCAGCCATCGATGCTTCAATTCTACGTTTATTTTTACATTTTTGTCGAAGCGTCTTCTGCATCCTCTCAGTTGGGTAGCACCAACGATTTTGCACGGGCCCCCCCCAATCTTGCCTCGGTCGGGAGATGCAAAATCAAATGTTGCATTGGATTAAAGAAGCCCGGTGGAAAGATCTTCTCTAACTTGCAGATCAACTCCGGCGCCAACTCTTCCATTTCTTCTAGCACGCTAGGCGATAGTTCTTTCGCACAAAGAACACGGAAGAAATAGCTGAGTTCTGCCAGTACTAGCCATTCATCCTCAGGGATGAAGCCACGCAACATCACCGGCATTACCCGCTCAATCCATATGTGCCAATCATGACTCTTGAGACCAAATATCTTCAATTT
>NC_057799.1:239302515-239310193 GCF_018294505.1 Triticum aestivum
GGCGAGGACGAAGTGAGTAACGGGCGGGGGGTACCTGCCGTTAGGCAAGTGCCCTCTTTGCCGTCCGCCAGCCTTTGCCGTCCGCCTTTCTGCCTCTTTGCCGTCCGCTAGGGCCGTTAGGATTTTTTCAAACGAGCGGGGGGTGGGGGCCACCACACTCTTTGCCGTCCGCCAGGGGACGGCAAAGATTCTTTGCCGTCCGCTGGCAGACGGCAAAGACCTAGCAGATGGCAAAGAGCTTCTTTGCCGTCAGCCTTTTCTTTGCCGTCTGTTTATGTGTAGCTGATGGCAAAGAGCTTCTTTGCCGTCAGCTAGCAGACGGCAAAGATCTGGCAGATGGCAAATTAGCTGATTCCAGTAGTGCTTGTCGATACCACATTTCACCTTCTTCACCATGGCATCAAGAAGTTGTGCCTCACGAATTTGATCTTCCAAAGTAGGAGAGACTATGAGGTTGGCAAGAAAGCCTTGAGGAACAACTTGGAGATTCAGCTTGCGAAAAGCTTCACAAAGATCCGGTTGGAATGGCTTGAGGATTAAGCTGTTGCAATAAGCCTTCCTGCTCAAAGCATCTACAATGACATTGGCCTTGCCTGGAGTATATTCAACACTCGGATTGTACTCTTGAATCATTTCGACCCAACGAGTCTGCCTGAGGTTGAGGTTGGGCTGAGTGAAGATGTACTTGAGACTCTTGTCATCGGTGAATATGTCCACTTGTCTTCCCAACAAGAGATGTGTGCATGTTATTAATGCATGGACAACTGCCGCCAACTCAAGATCGTGAGTGGGGTAGTTCTTTTCATTGGGATTCAACTGACGAGAGGTATAGGCCACAACTTTCTTCTCTTGCATTAACACAGCACTGAGACCTTGGAGAGAAGCATCACAAAAAACTTCAAATGGCTTGGATTCATCAGGAGGAGTTAAGACATGAGCTGTGACTAGTTTCTCTTTGAGAGTGTTGAAAGCAACGTCACACTCAGGAGACCAGACATACTTCACATGCTTCTGGAGGAGGTTGGAAAGAGGCTTTGCAATCTTAGAGAAATTCTCAATGAATCTTCGGCAATAGCTTGCAAGACCAAGAAAACTGCGGAGCTGCTTGACATTCTGAGGAGGTTCCCAATTCACAATTGCGGACACCTTCTCGGGGGTAACAGCGATGCCCTTGGAAGAGATGATGTGACCAAGGTAAAGAACTTCATCGAGCCAAAACTCACATTTTGAGAACTTTGCATAGAATTGATACTCTCTGAGCTTGTCGAGCACCAATCGCAAATGTTTGGCATGGTCCTTCTTATTCTTGGAGAAGACCAAGATATCATCGAGATACACCAGGATGAATTCGTTGGTATAGGGGTTGAAGATGAAATTAATTATCCGAGAGAAAGCTGGAGGAGCATTGACAAGGCCGAAAGACACGACAGTATATTCATAAGAACCAAAGCTTGTTCTGAATGCTGTCTTGGGAATATCTTCTTCACGAATGCGAATCTGATGATAACCCATACGAAGGTCAAGCTTGGAGAATACATTAGCACCTTTGAGTTGCTCGAATAGCTCATTGATGTTGGGAAGTGGATACTTGTTCTTGATTGTCTTCTTGTTCAATGGACGGTAGTGGACACAAAGTCGGTCCGTGCCATCCTTCTTCTTTACAAAAAGAACACCGCAACCCCATGGAGATGAACTCGGTCTGATCAAACCCAGACGCTCTTGTTCATCGAGCTGTTTCTTCAATTCCTTCAGCTCCTTGGGTCCAAGCTTGTATGGACGCTTGCAAACGGGTTCCGTGCCCGGCTCAAGATTGATAACGAACTCAACTGGCCGGTGAGGAGGCATACCCGGAAGCTCTTCTGGAAAGACATCTTGGTACTCACAAACGACTGGAATCTGAGAGATGGCATTCAATTCGCCCTTCTCATTGAGAGAAAATAACCGAATGGTTTCATCACGAGCGACATAAATAATCACATCCTCAGAAGAGTGTGTCAATTGAATTTCCCTAGCAGCACAATCAAGTTGAGCCTTGTGCTTAGAAAGCCAGTCCATCCCGAGAATAAGATCAATATCCGAGTCACCAAGAACAACTGGAGAAGGCAGAAATTTATAGTTCCCCATCTTAATGGAAACATCCGGAACCATGGAACTTGCATTCATGCATTTGCCCGGAGAGACAACTGCTAACGGTCTAGGCAAATCTTGAAAAACCAACTCATGCTTGGATGCAAAAGGTCTTGATATGAAAGAAAGCGATGCACCAGTATCAAAAAGAACTTTTGTAGGAATATCATTAACAGGAAGATTACCCATTATCACATCAGTCGATTCCTCTGCTTGAGCTGCATTCATCATGTTCACCTTTGCAAACTTTGGATTATGCTTGACCACTGCATTGCTGGAAGATCTGATAGGAGGAGGAGGAGGCAGGCGCCTTTGGTTGAAGCACTTGTTAGCATAGTGACCTTTCTGCTGACACTTGTTGCAAGTCACCTCTGAGAGTGGACGATGATAAGGAGCATTGGACTTTGGGGCTTGATTCTGAGACATGTTCTGATAGCCAGGGTTGGAAGAGTGGGAAGAACCATGGCCACCTTTGTTCTTATGATGGTAAGGCTGACGAAACGGAGAAGGAGGAGGCAACCAGAACTTCTGTTGCTTAGCTGCCACAAGTGAGGAAGAAGAAGACTGAACTGCGTCTCTGACTCTCTTCTTAGAAGCCTCACACTTGTGCTGAGCAGCCTCTTGCTTCAGTGCCACATTATAGAATTGATCAACTGAGTAGGCTCAACAAGAACGAGAGCTAACTGCAGATCCTCTCTAAGACCACCTCTGAAGTGATAGATCATGCTCTTTTCATCAGGAATGTCTTGTTTAGCGAAGCGAGCAATTTTCTGAAACTGGATGTTGAATTGATACACAGACATGTTGCCTTGCTTGAGATTGCGGAACTCCTCACGCTTGCTCTCAACAACACTTTGTGGAATGTGGTGAGCTTTGAAGTCTCGGCGGAAATCATCCCAGGTAATCACACGGCCTCCTCTGGAATCTTTGTATTGTTGATACCACTCGGCAGCTTGATCCTTGAGTTGAAAAGAAGCGAACTTGACAAAATCCTCAGGCCTGACATTGCTACATTCAAAATGCTTGTTGATGTCTACGAGCCAATCATCGGCATCCGTGGCCTCGGCACAGTAGCTGAAAGACTTGGGCTGATTTGCGAGAAACTGGTTGAGGGTAGCGAAGTGAGGCTGATTGTTGCCTTGACCTTGATTTCCTTGATTGCCTTGCCCTTGGGTGCGTTCTTGCAAGAGTTGCAGAATCATCTGAGCATTGGCGTTGGTGGCTGCCATGATAGCTTGCCATGCCTCCGGAGGCGGAGGTGGTGGCGGAGGGTTCGCCTGACTCCCTTCATTGCGATCCGGATTCTGACGCGTTGGCGGAGCCATCCTGAAGAGGGTGACATCCGTTAGCATCTTGATAGACAAATAGATAAGTAGAATCAACGGATAGAAATTGCAACATATAGTCTTCACAATAAACATTCGAACGAAGATGAACGAATGAATTCCATAGTAAATCATCACACTTCCGTAAATTGAGAAGCCACTTGAAAAAGATATAGAATCAACATATGACTTCGAAGCAACTCGAATACCACAATTGAAAACAAAACAAAGTATTGGCTTGCAGAATAAGACGGGACAAACATATGATAGAGATTTCGTCCGAAGTTTTCATGGTGGGGCCCACACGGGCTCGATCGTACAACACCATCATGTACAAGGCTGTGCACACGACATACGAAGCATCCCCGAGTCGGCATAGCCA
This sequence comes from Triticum aestivum, assembly GCF_018294505.1. Lineage (NCBI taxonomy): Eukaryota > Viridiplantae > Streptophyta > Magnoliopsida > Poales > Poaceae > Triticum > Triticum aestivum. The sequence goes on from NC_057799.1 coordinate 239,306,350, forward strand.
AGGACTCTTTAAGACACTACGAGACCACTGTAAAACCAACCGTGTACAGGCGGACCACTAGACGTCGAACCCCAATCTCATATCATGCGTCTGTCGAAAAGATATCCTAAGAGCTACTTGAATTCCCACTTATAAACTCCCGAAACTTTCTGGTTATGCAATCTGGTGTTGGGGATACAGGGGACACAAAATATATCACCCAAACTAGCAATCCCTAGATCCAGCTGTATCCATCTGTCAACACATAACCAAGAAACCTTCGGAAATCGTGTACCTCAACCTTCGAAAAGCATCCGTTATACGAGTTATGGCAATACTCCCGAACTCCCGTCCTAGTACTGGGTGGCGTCGAGGTGATCTCACCAACAACTACATAAAAGAGATTTCGATGTCGGCGAAACTCAGGTATTCCAGAACTGCAACGATAAAATTGTGACGACAACACCTCGGAGCTCAACTCCCCGGGACATTGCCACAACCCCTAAATGTCAGGACGCACCCAGAACAATGTTCTCGTCACAAAACCATCGGAACGATTCCAAGATACCCGCGTGATCCTAAATTTTTTTTAGTGAAATTTGAGGAGAGAAGAGTCAAAACTTCTACGTCAGCAGACCTCACCAGAGCGACGAAGGGACTGAGGAGGAAAAAGAATCCTACTCTCCGATATATATAATCCTAAGACTCAAAACATTTTTTTGTTCTAGACTCAACAACGCCAGCGATTCGATCAAGCAGGGGGCTCCTAAGTCGGGGATGGCTCTGATACCAACTTGTAACGCCCACGATGCGGCTATATCTCCCACGTGTCGAGGCACGACTTAGAGGCATAACCGCATTGTGGTTTTGTCACAAGAAGGGTCATCTTCACACAATCCCATGTAATGAACAAGAATGGGATAAAGAGTTGGCTTACAATCGCCACTTCACACAATACATAAATATAATTCATACATCATCCAAAATACACACATAGACCGACTACGGTCATGATCCAAATGAAAATAAGATAACCCCAAATGCTAGAACCCCGATCGTCCCAACTGGGCTCCACTACTGATCATCAGGAAAAGACACATAGTAACGACCACGTTCCTCATCGAACTCCCACTTGAGATCGATCCCATCATCTGCACTGGCATCGTCAGCACCTGCAACTGTTTTGGTAGAATCTGTGAGTTACGAGGACTCAGCAATCTCACACCCGCGAGATCAAGACTATTTAAGCTTATAGGAAAGGAAGGTGTAACGAAGTGGAGCTGCAGCAGGCAATAAGCATATATGGTGCCTAACAAGCGCAAATGAGAGTGAGGAGAGAAGCAACGGAATGGTCTCCATCTAGTAATGACCAAGAAGTGATCCTGAACTCCTACTTACGTCATTCATAACTCAAACTGTGTTCACTTCCCGGACTCCGCCGAGAAGAGACCATCACGGCTACACACACAGTTGATGTATTTTAATAGGGTCAAGTGACAAGTTCTCTACAACCGGACATTAACAAATTCCCATCTGCCTCATAACCGCGGGCACGGCTTTCGAAAGATAATACCCTGCAGGGGTGTCCCAACTTAGCCCATCATAAGCTCTCACGGTCAACGAAGGATAAACCTTCTCCCGGAAAAACCCGATCAGTCTCGGAATCCCGGTTTACAAGACATTTCGACAATGGTAAAACAAGACCAGCAAAGCCGCCCGAATGTGCCGACAAATCCCGATAGGAGCGGCACATATCTCGTTCTCAGGGCACCCCGAATTGTCCAAGCTTCCGATAGGCGAGCCCAGAGTTGCCCCTGGTGGCCACCGGCGACTCACAGGTTGGACCAATACTCAGAGGAGCACTGGCCCGGGGGTTTAAATAAAGATGACCCTCGGGCTCGCGAAAACCCGGGGGAAAAGGCTTAGGTGGCAAATGGTAAAACCAAGGTTGGGCCTTGCTGGAGGAGTTTTATTCAAGGCGAACTGTCAAGGGGGTCCCATAAATCACCCGACCGCGTAAGGAACGCAAACTCAAGGAACATAATACCGGTATCACGGAAACTAGGGCGGCAAGAGTGGAACAAAACACCTGGCATAAAGCCGAGCCTTCCACCCTTTACCAAAATATATAGATGCATCAATACAATAAGAGATATTGTGATATCCCAAAATATCCATGTTCCAACATGGAACCAACTTCAACTTCACCTGCAACTAGCAATGCTATAAGAAGGGCTGAGCAAAAGCGGTAACTTAGCCAAACAACGGTTTGCTAGGAAAGGATGGTTAGTGGCTGACATGGCAATATGGGAGGCATGATAAAGCAAGTGATAGGTAGCGCAGCATGGCAATAGAGCGAACAACTAGCAAAGCAAAGATAGAAGTGATTTCGAGGGGTGGTCATCTTGCCTCCAAGGTTCTCAGAGTTGTCGAGAGCTTGATCCTCGTAAGCGTACTCAACAGGTTCCTCGTTCATGAACTCGTCTCCCGGCTCTACCCAAGACAAGAACACAAGCAAAGGAACCACAATCAATCACGGGAAATGCACAAGCAACATGATGCAAAACATGTATGATATGCGAGATATGATATGCGATGCATATGCGTGCTCCGGGAGGAAAATGATGAACAAGGCAGTAACTTGGCAAACCAAGCATGCCACTGGAAAAGTGAGATGATTTCGGTTGAAATCGATATAAAGATCACCGGAAACGGATGCACGGTTTGCAAATGGCAAGCAAAACAAGAATGACACGAATCTGCGATAAACCGCATGATTGCACTTAGAATGCAACAAGTAACAATGCTACAGCACTCCAACATAGCAACAAAGCATATGACAGTAATCTACAGGAGATGCTTGACAAAAGATGAACACTGAGCTACGGCTAGATCACAACATAACAAGCTCGAACAAGCATGGAAAAAGTGCAAAAGATAACACGTTCACAGACTTGGTGAAATTACTGGACATGGCAGAAAACAGCATCAGGTAGTAATGTTCAGAGCACGAAATCAACATGCTACAGGAACTTAACATGGCAAAACAAGGCATGGAAGTGTTCTACTACATGCATATGACAAAAGTCCCTTACTGACCATAAGCCAAAAAGGACCAGAAGATATGATGGCAACCTTGTAAACATAGCAAGTTTCGTTAACCTTGAAAATATGCATGGATCTCTCTGTAGCATCAAGTTCACATGGCAACAAAATAACAGCAGACAAAGACTTGGAGAAATTTCTAAGTCCCTGAAATCAGAAACATTACGGAGCCTAGTTTGCATGCTTGTGCTAGTCACCACAGAGATGACAAAAATACATGGCATACACCTCTGGAAAGATTGCATGGCATACAACAAAACACATGTAGAGCTCATGCCCATAAGATGCACAGATTAAATGATACAAAAATAACAAATCTCCAATTTCTGATATGAACCAGCAGATAACAACAACTAGCACTCTTTCAACAGAGATTTGGGCATCAAGATGGCCTCTAATGAACATGGTACAATGGAACAAAATGAAGAGCATCACGAGACGAATAGTTCGATATATTACACACGCGAAACGAAGCTATATGCAGAGAGCTATGATGCTATGAACGTGGCAATATACTGTAAAAATCACATGACTTAGGAAAATTCGGGGGTGGGGGAGAAGTCAACGCACGTTGTCTTCCAGATCGGATCGGCCTCGGGCTCGGGGACGAGCTCGCCGGCAACGGGAGAGGAGAGGGAGGCGACCGGAGGGAGGAGGAGAGGGCAACGGCGTCGGGGAAGGAGGGCGCGGCGCCGGAGGGAGCGGGGCCCGGCGGCGGCTTGGCACGGCGGCGTGGCGAGGCGGCGGGGCAGGCGCGGCG